>NW_027206054.1:600000-823976 GCF_024711535.1 Dipodomys merriami | reverse complement strand
ACAAAGGACCTCCTTGCTTCCAAAGAGAAGATGTTTTTAACAGATGTTAATATCCTGCGCATGTACCTGTCAAGATGAGACTTTCCATACTGAAATACCATTTTCTTTGTCTTAAAGGGATATAATTTACTGCCCTCTGGGTAGGAAATTGAGGTAATTAGAATACTTCATATAGTTTCTTTATCTGGGACTATAAATCACTAGAAATGAAGCAGAAGAGGAAATTGACAGAGATGAGTAGTGACAATAAAGGATATGTTATTACTTCAAACTCACAAGTGGCTAATGGTAGAAGGTATGCACCACCAATTAAAACCCACACTGCAACTTGCAGTCCCACCAATAATGTCCTATAGAATAAAACAGCATTGTTCTACATCTTAGTTTTCCTCATAGTGTGATATATCTATGTTATTAAGTTCCCTAAGTTATCCTCTATAATAATGCTTATGCCCACGTACCAGTACTAGGTCTTGAACTCAGAGCCTGGGCACTGTCCCTTAGCTTTGTTGCTCAAGGCTGACACTCCACAACTTGAGCCATACTTTCTGATCCAGCTTTTTGGTAGCTAATTGGAGATAAGAGTCTCTAAGATTTTCCTGCACAGGCTGGCTTCGAACCTACATCCTCAGATCTCAGCCTCCTGTGTAGCTAAGATTACAGGAATATGCCACCTCACAACAATGTTTTAAAGGAGTAAGAATTACCATAATGAAGTGGAAAAAGAGAGGGAGATAAGAGAAACCTAAAATGTGGGAAAATCAGCTACAGAGAATGGTAAATGGATGAATGATCAAGAGACATAAAAATGTGAAAAAGTTCAGACAGAAAATAACAAATGGTTCAGGCTTATAGCAAAATAAAACTAAGTTCTTTTTGGAAATAGAATTGAAAGAGAAGGCAAATCAACAGAACTTGCTGAATCTTACATTAGCTCTTAAAATGAAGCTCTTAAAAAAAATGTTACCAGGACAAACGATTTTGAAGCTGATAAATTGTGGCACAGCACCAGGGAAGTTATGAACAGACTTCTTACTCCTCACCCAAGACCATCTACATCTGAATCAAGGTTGGTAGTGGCCAGGATTTATATTAGGTTAGCCATATGTTACTGCCATTTGCTTAGGGGAAACAGTAATGACTTCATATTTTATTCTGATGATTTGTACAAATTCCCTGTCTTGTGCAAAGGTAAATTCTTTTCAATTATCACTGTCATTGAGGAACTTGGAAAGATGAAAAGAACAACAACAGAAGAATGTGTCAAAAAGAGCTACTGATAAAGTAAGGTGACGCCATTAAAATTTTAGAACAAGAAGGAATACCAAAATTATTTAGCTCTTCTTCTACCTTCCAACCAAAGCTTATGTATCAACAAGCAGACGCCTACATGGAGAGGCTGTCTATTTGAGCTTATACCAAATATCTCATTTAATTTCTGTGGCCTGTGCTTTTGTACACACTGAAACAAGTGTTACAATCACTGTAGTTAAAATGAGTTTGAGACTGACTTTATTTATAAAGTCCCAATCACAAGAAGGAAGCGCCCAAAACATACTTGAAATGAGCAGGGCATGGCCAGAAAACAAATACTTATGATAGCTATATTTAAAATGCGGTCACAACAACCTTAAATAATACAAAACCCAGAAAAGCGCTTGAAATGCAATCGAAGCTTAATAAATTATTGAATGATAATTGAAATAATGAATTCATTGAATGAATGACTGACATCCAAAAACTAGGTTAAAGCACATTAATGCAAAGTGTTTCCAAGGGACTGATTGAGAATTAAATGCAGATGGCTTACCTCCTCACTTGTTCCCGGCACCCTTTGGTGTTCAGCCATGACCCAACCTTTGGAAAACCTAGTGTTCCTAAGAGCACCTTCTGCCCAAAGAGAGGGCCCCAAGGGAAAGCAGCACAAATGTCATACTTGAGCTCTACTGAGCAAGCCATTACATTGTATTGCATAGTGAAGCTCCCAAGTACAGCCTTCAAACCCCTCCAAATGGGATTAAAGACTAGCTCCCACTGATGGCTAATACAAGCGTTAACTCAGATAGAACAACAGTTGATGCGAGTCCAATAACAAAATAGTAGTAATGGCTACTGCTACTCATTAGGGTGTGTGTGAAACTCATGAGGACTTCATATGGAATAGCATTCCAAATACCTCAAAAGACCTTTAATAATACGACACTCAGAAGAGCGCTTGAAATGCAAGAGAATGCTTAATAAATTATGGAATGATAATTGGTGCTTATGGGTGATAACAACAGAATCAGTCCTTTTCACAACTCTCTGGAGTAAGAACCAGTACAGTGGTGAGATCAGAGGCAGACAGAGGTTAACTAACACAAAACCACACAGTAGCCCCACGCTGAGAGGTGAACTCCGATGCCCACCTGGGAGCTCACCCACAGGACGCTTTGACATGATGGGGAAAGACGCACCGTGCCCTGTGCCACGACCACTGGAGAGCTCCGGGTAGGATGGTGCCATGGCTGAAAACTGGCAGTTGGTCCATCCATAAGGAACAACGCACTTTTACCTGGGAAGCCTGTACACAGAGATCCAGGACACACGAAACACGATGCTGCCGGCCTGTCACAGCAGCCTCACAACGGCCCCAGAACATCAGCGCCTGCTAATTTATGTTTCTAAAACTTCCAGACTTTGAATGTCCCCTTAACACTGTGACTGATGGTGTGCGATCATCTTTAAGCAGTGAAAATGTCACCAGGATTTCATTTACTCAATAATGTCTTGTAAACAGTACTTCCCGGGAGCAGAATAAAGACATACTATTTCCCTGAATGAACGTTGCAGAGTCCTAGATAGCAGACCCAAGCGGCTAAGTTTCCGTGGCTTGCAGAACTGCCCCCTCCAACACTCTCCAAGATCCAAGCCCCGGCCACGACCTCCCGGTCTGTCCACAGCCCTCGCACCCCTAGGAACGAAGGACGAGAGCCGGGAACGCATGGGAGCCCCCCACCAGCCCCGGGAGCTGACCGCACAGTCAGGATGCCAAGCACTAAAGACAGTAAAGCGGAGAAACCGAGTCAAGGTCCCAGAGAAACGCGCCGGATCTGAAAAGCAAGACACAACTGAAACAGCTCTGGGATCTCCCCCAGCCCCCTCCACGCAGCCAATTCAGATCAACAGAGAAGAAATGCAAGCCGAGGCAGGAAAACAAACAAAACCACCTGCCTGGCGTAGGAAGAGCCCGCCGGGATCCACCGTGCGCCCCCAAACATCCAAACCCAGTGAGTGCACTGGACAACAACGACCCCCCTCCCACCGCCACCGAGCCCTGCGCCCGCCCAGCGCGGCGGCACCGGGGTGCCCGGCCGGCCGAGGGACAGCCCCCCCCCTCCCCAAAGTGCACCAAGTCCCGTGGCCACCGGAGCGGAGTTTGCCCAACTCTTACCCAGGTCCTGCGATCCCGAGACGCATCCAACTCCAGCCGAGGTGTCAGACCCGTGGCCAACGGCCTCCCAGGGCCCCGGGAGGAAGCCCCTTGGGCTTGGGCTGGGGGAGGGGGGGGTGTGGAGACGCGGGGCGCAGACGCTCGGTTTTGCGCACCCGGGAAGGAAGGACTTTCTGCACACTTGCACGCGCGTGTGCCTGCCTGGCGGGAGATGCCGGAGGAGGCCGGGGAAACCGGAGCTCGGGCAGTTGCTGCAGCTGCTGGGCCCGGGCCGCGGCGCGGGGAGGGGGGGCGGGGCGGGGGCGGGGTGCGGGGAGGGGACGGGGTGCAGGGTGCCGCCGGGCGCGGGCACGCTCTCCACCACCCCCACCCCCAGCACCCGCCGGATTCCCCGGGTGCGACTCTGCGTCCAGATCACAGATCGCCCCCCGCCTGCGGCCCGATCACAAAGTTGGGGATCCCCGCCGGGGCGCAGCCTAGCCTGACCCAGGCTTAGCGTGGACTCCGCGCCCAAGCGCCCGATGGGTGCGAGACCCCCGCGCAGGCTCCCGGGACAGGGCCGGCGCCGGGGCGGCCGATGGAGAGGACTGGGGTCCCCAGTCCCGGGAAACAGCGCGGTGGGGGGGGGGGGGACGGAGGCGGGCGCGGGAGGCGGGCCCCCCGCGGGGCCGAGTGGCTGGAAGAAGGCTGAGGAGCGAGCGCCCCCGAGGCGGGGCCGCAGAAGGCTCGGGGACGCCCCGTCCCGGGCCTCGGAGGATGTCCTGGGGAATGGCTCCCTCTGCCGACCGCCCCGAGGACGGGCGGCTCCGCGGGGCGCAGGCCGGGGCCCCGCCGTGGTCCTCGGCGCCCACCGCGCGGCCCCCGGGCGCACGGCCACCCGGAGAGACGCGAAGCGCCCGCCACGCGGATCTCCCGCCCCCGACCCCCGACGGAGACGACCGCGGGCCGCTGCCCGAGGCTCCCGGCTCGGGACCGGGGTCGTCCGCGCCTTCCTCGCGTAGGCAGCCGACGTCTTCCTGGGGAAAAGTTTCCGCGCGCCTCCGGAGTCGGCGCCGCCCCCCACCCCCCCTCCCCGAAGCGGTGTGCGCCCGCAGGGCGGTCCTCCAGGCCGGGCAGGGCTCTGGGAACAGCGCCTCGGTGTGTCTTCACGGAGTGCCCCTGCCACACCCAGCCCAGTGCGGCTTGGGGGTGGGGGGGTGCGGACAGGCAGGGTGGCCCATCTCTGTTCTTGCCCAGAAGTGGGCACCTGATCGATCAGAGCTAGGTAGGCCCAGACCTGGTCGGGAACCTGAATTTGGATCCTAGCAGTAAACACACACACACACACACACACACACACGCACACACGCACACACACACACACACACACACACACACACAATCTGATTGTTCAACGAGGCTGTTACCTAAGTACCTTGGGGCATTGGTCAGACCACTGATTCTGGATGCTATCTTGTTTTTTGTTGTGTGAAAATGTCACTCTACTTCCTGCAAATATTATCATCAGCTTTATTGAGACGTAACTCAAATTCAGTATATGATTGCAGTCATCTCTTAAGCGCTCTGTGAGATGAGGTTTGGGTTTTTCTTGTGCAGGGAATAGGGCTTGAACTCGGAATTCACACTCACACCTGACCACGGGTCAGGTTATAAGTACAATACTTAACCATGTCATCCAATCCTCTATTCTCCTCCTTTCTCCACTCACAAGTTCTATACTTCATTTTTTACATAATATACATTGAGTACAATAATTGCATTTGCTCACCCTTTGAATTAAAGCCTACTTGGTCAGCGGGTATTGTACTTTTTATATACTGCTACATTTAATTTGCTAAAATTTTGTTCAGAATGTTGGCCTATCTGCAGGAGGAATAATGGTCTGTATTTTTATTTTCTTGTATATGTGCATCAATAAATATCACAATGAAACCCATTTGTACAATTTATTTCAGCTAAGAAAAGAAGACAAATTTAAAATAAACACCTGTACATCAGATTTTCTTTCCTTAAACATAGCAAAACAATGAGATAAGTAATTTTATAGAACAATTCATTTTTTCTTTTTTTAATATATATTTTTATTGTAAAATACTGTTCAGAGGGGTTACAGTTACATGAGCAAGGTAATGAGTACATTTCCTATCAAGCATTGTTACCCACTCCTTTGTTTGTCCCCTACTATCCCTTTCCTCTCCATCTCTCCAATTCCTTCCTTCCTCCAACTCCAAGTTGTAAAGTTCATTTTCAACATAGTGTCTTGTACATCTCATTGTTACAATGGGTCAACCTGTATCCTTGTTTCAGCATTTTGTTATTTTCTTTCCCCTCCCCATATTAGAAAATGTATGTTCAAGATGCAGGGCACCAGAACCAAATACAGTGAAAACAGGGGTTATACCATGGGGGAAAGAACACACAAAAGAAACCCAAAAAATCACATATATACATTATAAATACATTAAAAACAACAATAACAAAGAAAAACCTCTTTGTGTCCCTGTCTTGGGATTCATTTCACTTAGCATCATCTTATATGGTCATATTTACATAGCTTTTGACCTTTTCTACTTGTCTGGTAAGATTATCCTAGATGTATACTAGCTATTGCAAATAAGGGAAACCATAGGACCCAAAGAACAATTCATTTGACTCAATGTAATTCTACTTTTCTACGCCACTCACATGTAGAAATTGTTTGAGATGTTGATGCAACTAATTCCTTCCCCGATGTGTTAGCTCAAAGTGATATTTGAAATTTTAACAGTCACAACTCTCTTGGGCAAATAGTTATTAAACATGCAGACAGAGGGAGTCGTCAAAAACATATTCTAGCAGACTTTTTAACTCTAGTTATATTTGATCACACCCTGTAGCATGGTCATTCATTCAACCATTTAGAAAGACTTAGGAAGATCAATTAACAGCCATGATCACAAACCTAGTAAGAGGCAGAGGTGGAGCTGCTCCCTGGTCTGACTTCAAGCTTACTGCCTCGACCACTTCCTGCCTTTGAACTACACTGATTGATTCTGGTCCTCTGTTTACAAGTATGGTTCTTCAAAGTTCACCAAAGCATTATATTTAAAAACATTTTCCCCAAAGACTTGAATCTGTGAAATTTAGGGGTTTTCTTTGGGGGGTGGGTTTTGTTTTTTGTGGTTTTTTTTTTTTTTTTTTTTTTTTTTTTGTCAGTCATGGGCCTGAACTCTGGGCCTGGGTGCTGTCCCTCAGCTCTTCAGCTCAAGGCTAGCACTCTACCACTTGAGCCACAGCGCCACTTCTGGCTTTTTTCTGCTTATATGGTACTGAAGAATCGAACTCAGGGCCTCATGCATGCAAGGCAAGCGCTCTACCACTGAGCCACCTTCCCAGCCCCCCCTTTTTTTGTTGGTCATGGGCCTGAACTCTGGGCCTGGGTGCTGTAAATTTAGTTTTTTGTAGACTCCCTACTCACGAGCCTTAGATCCTCTTGGGTAACATAGCTTCATGTCTTCCCACAAGTGCAGTTGAGTTTGGGAGAAGTTGTGTGACAAATGGGTGGAGATTGGAAAAGTGGAGTTCTTGAGCCATGGGGTCCCTCAAACATCTTCACTTCACCTCCCTCCTCTGCATAAGCTTTTGGTTATGTCCCCTTCCCCAGTGTTTTTTAAAGATATTGGAAGAAAGAAGAGAGGAGAGAATAATGGATAAGGAAATCACAGTCACATCACTTGACCTTGTGCTAGGAATGAGAGAAAATTTTCTTTTTAATGTCAATAGAGATGTGAGGGCCCTGGTTTTCTTTCCTATTCTTTTCTCTTTTACCTGGTCCAGTGCCGGGGGTTGAATTCATAGCTTGGCGCTGCCTAAGCAGGTGCTCTACAACTTGAGCAGTCAGCCAGTCCCTTATTGCATTATTTTTGAGATACTATGGTGTCTCCCTTTATGCCCAGGCAAGTCTAACTTCTATGTGGGCTTTCCTCTGGCACTGGGATAATTGCATGCATGCGATGTCTGTGCCCAGACATTGGTTAAGATGAAGACTAGGAGACTTGTGAGCTTTTATGCCCAGACCTCAAATCTTCCCTCCCAAGTAGCTAGGATTACAAGTTTGAATCACACACCATGCAGAATTCTGGTATTTTTATTTTTCTTCAAGCAACAATAGGATTCTAAAACCCAGCTGCTTATTTCACCTAGCTCAGTGTTTCTTTTTAAATTAATCTACAATAAGTACATTTGTCAGGATGAAAGTCTTATCTGTATATATATATATATATATATATATATATGATTAGAATAAGTTTTAAGGAACAATTTTTACTATTTATTGTGTACTGTGGTGTCTTGTATACCCGTGTATTATAAGTTTTACTGTGCTTGTTAATCAGCTAGGGATTTTCTTAAATCTGCAGGTGTGATTGAGTATCAGGGGATTTGTAGTCGGCAAAGTGGCACTCCATTGCTTCTGTTCCTGGGACTGAACCTTGAGCAGCAAACCTCTGGTTTGTTTCATTAAAGTGCTAAATTACTTTTATGACTTGAATGAATGTGGACTGGCAGTTTGTAAGAGCCTGGCTGATGAGCTTCCCAGTATGTCTATCTGGGATATTTTTGTAAAAGTTGACTGCTGGTGTAGTTGGAAATGTTCAACAAGAAACAGCTCCCCTCCTTCCCCCCAGAAGCCAAGACCAAAAGAAGATAGAGGCAAGAGACATTGCTGTTTTACATGGTAACATCTGACATAAAGATAAATCTATTACGATTTGGGATACAGAAACCTAAGCATTCTGCATCATGGGGGTTCTCATGATTATAGTGTAATGTTTACAGAAGATGATTGAAGGTGACTTGACAATGATATCATATATATAAAAGTTCCTGTGGTATCCTCTCCTTTGATCTGCAATACAAATACTTCCTGTGTCCGGCAGGGTTCTTGTTTTCATGTAACAGAGGGCAACTCTGTCTGGCCTCATAAAAACAAAACCAGGGGAGGTTTTGGAAGGATGCTGCCGAGTGGACAGCTGTGGAACCAAAGTTAGCACTGAGAAAGAACCCCTTTAGGTTGGGGAAGGAGGAATCAAAGTCATGGCCTTGGAGAGGCAGGATCCTGGTCAGTCTGCCCCTGGGGAGATGAATGGACTTGAACCATTTCTTCCAGCACACTCTCAAGATCAAAGTCACAGCAGAGAGCAATCATTTGTCTGAACTTGGGTTTCACATTCCCTCCTTGCTAAGGAGGAATGCAAAGGGAAAATGCAAAGATTGTAGCACTTCACATTTCCACAGTGGGGCAGATGTCTGCTATAACAATCCCCTTATGAGCATAAAATAGAGTGGGGATGAAAGGCCAGCAAGTGAATAAGGGGGTGCTGGAGAGAGGAAATGGATGTTAAGCTATAGATAAGCTGTATTGCACAAAGCCCTGGACTCTGAGTATTGGCCTGGGAACAAGCCAGGGTTCTTAGTGTGGGCATAACAAGGCAGTGAATAGTTCTTTGGGAACCATGGCTGAGGTGTAAGTGCAAGAAGAATAAATGGACCATACTCTTAAGAATGGATCCAAATGCAACCTGTGAGACAAACTCAAAACCCAGCTCAGAGCGCACCAGCAGGCACTAACAACTTTCTACCCCAGCCTCCAGATCTTTCTTCCCTCCCACCATGACAAGTTCATTAATGATGGACAGAAGCGAGGGAACAATCACAGAGAGGAGGAAGGAAGCTGAAGGAAGCTGGCATCTCCTGCCCTGGTTGACTTCCATTCATGGAGAGCAGCAAATTTCTTTCTACACATTTGCACGAGGAGGAAAAGGATTGGAAATGGACAAGAGACGCTCTTATTCTCCTTATTTGGTGAAGCAAGAGCCTGAGCCTTCATAGGGCCACCACTGGAGGTATCTGGCTTTAAGCAATCTTGTTCCGATTGCTACATCTAAGTGGCTGGCCAGTGGAGGAGCACAGGTGAAGGGCAGGAGCTAAAAGGGCAGGAACAAATGTATGATAACTGTATCCAAAGCCCAGGCAACTGGGCTCCTGAAGAAATTTCTAGAAAGCCCACCCAGTCTTGCCACTCTGCTGACTCCAGACATCTCAGAGGATGAAATTGACCAACCAGGGCTGACCTTAGCAGTAGCCAGTTAGGGGTCCCAGTCTTTGCCCTATCCCTCCTCCAGGATCCCAGCACTCTGCAAGAAATAAAACATACGGGTCCAGTAGATGAAAGAAGAGAAACAAGTGAAGGTGAAAAAGACAAGAAGGGGAAAACAGAGAGGAAAGGAAGGAGGAGGAGAGAATAGAAGAGGAGGGGAGGGGAGGAAGGAGGAAGGAAGAGAAGGGAAGAGGGGGAGGAAGAGAGGGGAAGAGAAGGGGGAGGAGAATGAGGAGGGAGGAGGAGGAGGAAGAAAAAAGCAAGCACTCACAATTTCTCAGGACAGGGCCATTTGCACCGTTGGTCAAAGCTGGACCAGGATAAGAGGAAGATGGAAATGGATGCGAGTCAAGCCACCCTTGGGTCCACTGGCTTGGCTGTGAAGGCAGCCATGCTGCAGGGGCCTCTCCAGATGCTAGGAAGGTACAGAAAATAATTCTGCATCAAAGCATGCCTGGAAACCAATGTAGAGAAGTAGAAGAACTTCAGGTCAGCTCTTCAAAAACTGGCTCACTGCAAAGGGAACTGACTTCCCATCGTTTAAGCAATGAAAGTAATTCACTGAGAAGCCCCTGGAGTCCGCGTGACTCCAGGCAAGCAGAAGGTCTAGGATAGGGTGGTGCACGGGGCATGGAAGGTTCACTGTTTGGAACTGGCCCACCTCACCATCAGCAGCTCCAGCCTGGGTGCTGACCCGTCCAGTCACTGCCTCCAGCATGGGAGATTGCCTTCTCCACTCGGTTGATGGAGTCCTCCTTGGCCTGACAGCCAAGTTCAAAGTCCATGGTGGGTATGGCAGATTGAGGGAGCCTCAGTCACAGAGAGCAGATCCAGGTGCAAAGTAAGCATTTGTTCTGTTTTGTTTCTCTCCTGCAAGGAAGGCTCTGCTTCTCATCAAGTCTCATGAGCCACAGGGCTGACTGGAAGCCCTGTACAAATTATGTCTCTATTCACAAAATCCTTTCCTCTCTCCAGTGTCTACAGACCAGTCAGGGCTAAGGATTAGCAAAGATGACCTAGTTTGCAGTCACCTGGTCCTTCTCTGCTGAGATCCTGTGCACAAACCGAACAACTGTATACACAGCCCTGCTAATCGCGGGAACATTTTTCAAACCCAAATGAGCTGCAGCTGGAGATAGCAGATACATGCTACAGGTTGACTTCCAGCTTATGGGGAAATACAGCAGACAGAAGAGCAGCTAGCTTGATGAAGACCAAAGGAGAAATGCTGGTGGTTCCAAACAAGGAGCCAGACAGGGTAGTGCATACCTGCAATCATCCTGAGGCGACCCCATGTCTGTGTCTTGCGGGGAATTTGGGAGCATTGGTACTGATAAGGGGGACATATTTAAATCAGTACCGTTTAATCAAATGTAGAAGTGTAGAGTGGTAAGATTTATATTAACTCACTTCCTGGCTTAAGAAACAGTTTCCAGCTGGGTATCAATGGCTCACACCTGTAAGCCTTGCTACTCAGGAGACTGAGACTTGAGGATCATGATTTGAAGCTAGCCCTGGCAGAAAAGTCCATGCGATGTATCTTCAGTTAACCAACGAAAAGTCAGAAATGGAGCTGTAAGTCAAGTGGTAAAGAATTAGCCTTGAACAAAAAAAGCAAAGGGACAGTGAGTGTCCTGGCCCTGAGCTAAAGCCCCAAGACTGATACCAGATAATAATAATAATAATAATAATAATAATAATCATCATCATCATCATCATCATCATCATCATCATCATCATCAAAATAAATCCCAATGTATAACAAAACTAAGATTTATGAGAATATTTGTCTATTTTCATATTAAAATTAACATCTACTCCCAATTATTACATAAATTTAGCCAAGAGTTTGTGAAAGAAAAAGTTGATGATTTTTTTAAATTGTTATTGTAAAGGTGATATGCGGAGGGGTTACAGTTGCATAAATCAGCTAATGAATATATTTCTCTTTGAACAATGTCCCTCCTTGTCTCTCAGTTTTTTTCCTCCCAACCTTCCCCTCAGGTTGTATAGTTCATTCATAGTTTGTTTGCAACATAGTATCTAATGAATACCACTGCTGCATTTGTTCATTCTTTGTCCCATCATTCCTGTGCTTCATTATCCTCCCTCAAATGGATAAACTTACATACAAGACAAAAGGTACAAAAAAAAGTGGCAAAAAAGAAAAAAAAGCAAAATAACAACATTTTTACTATTGGATAAAAGTTAATGTATAAACTCTTATCTGCATAGGTATTGCCCATTTAGAAGTGAACACTAGTAAGTTGTTATTTTCATTTTGAAAATAGCAGAAACAGGAAAAACAAGCAGATCAATCCGGTATAATGAGAGTGTAGATTTAACTCCGTTACATGATGTGTCCATAACCTGCCCTGCATCCAGTCAATTCTATTGAGAGTGTATTATATAATCAATGCTTCTGGGTTGGCTGGGAACAGACGTTCTGTCTGCAGTATCTATAGTGGCATAGCTGGCTGAAATCTATTTGGCGAGGCTCAGGACAGAGTAGACAGAGGAGGTGGATAAAGAGAGGAAAGCAAAATTGGGCATCCAAAAATGGAAGGGGGTGCTTCCATTTTCCTGTATGTGCATTGAATACAATGTCTTGGCTTTTCTTCAAACATGTCAGACTCAATTCCACCTCAGAGCCTTTGCTTTTCACTGCCTGGAATCTTTGGCCTGCTGCTAACCTGCCACATGTCTAATATATTGTGTTTGTTTTCTGTTGCTGTGAAAAAATACCAGAGGCAAATCAGCTTAAAGGACTGACGAGTTGCTTTGACTCCGAGTACAGAGTTTCAGGGCCCAAGGCCACTTGGTGGCGTTGTTTGCAGGCTGGGGACAGAACCACATGCAGAGCGAAGTTGTTACTTCATGGCAGCCAGGAAGCAGAGAGATGCTACTTCTCCATCATGCCTGCCCAACCCAGCCAGCGCTGCAAATGGATTGATCATACAGAGACAGCACCTTCTCAAAGACTTCTCTTCTGAACGCTGTTGCATTGGGGACAAAGTCTTCTACACAGAAGTTCTGGGGGTGCATAATATAAAAACCATTAATAGTTACTTTCTCAGTGAACCCCTTTTTTCCATACGACAGCCCATCGTGACTTCCCCAGTAAATCCAATCCCTTTCTCAGGCTCTTTGTCCTTTTAAAAGCATGTTTCTTTTCACCAGCTAATATCCTATATAAATTATCTATTCATCGTGTGTATTGTTTGCTTTCTGTCCTCAGCATCAGCAGAGCATAAGCTTCTCAGAGGCAAAGATCTTTGTTTAGTTTACTTTCTCATCGCAGACACCCAGGGGGCAGCAGGACCTAGTAATTCTCTAATATGACGAACAGATTTTAAGCACAAGTTTTATCATACCACAGAGGATTTTTACTTTCCACTTGGAAATGATCTTTTCTAAGTAGGAAATTATTTTTAATAGAGTCTCTGAACATGATTTTTTTTAACTCACTTAATACATATTCCCAAAACATAGAGCTGCCCAGACACACCTCCCAGTAGGCACAGGTTTATGTCTCCGATTCTAATCACTATCTTACTCCAGCTAGAAAAGCAAAGAAAGGGAGGAGGAGCTGCAGATAGAAGATTAATTAATCAAGGCTGTAACGTTTCTGGAACTCCAGGGAATTGATGTCAACCTCCCAGCTTTATCCTCTGCAATATGAATCGTGTACCTGAAATTCTCCACCTTCCAAGTTTTTCCTTCATTTACATTAGCGTCTATGTGTTCTAACATATTTTTTACACTCACGTGACAACAGATTCTCTCATTGAAATAACAGGCTTCTGGCCTTCTTCATGGCCCGATAGGATGTCCAAATGACCACTGGGGAAAACAAGGAGACCGTAGCAGGGGCAAAGGTTCCCAGCTCTGCTGGGCAGCTGGAGGCTGGCACACTCATTAGTTAGGCAGCCCTGCTGGATCCGATGAGATCTGCAAGTTTATTCCTACCAACCAGTGGGGAAAAACAATCCTCTGTGATTAAATGTGGTTTACAACTTCAAATTGTTTAATTCACCAAATAGTCTTACATGATTGAACCTATATGATAGGTTCAATCTTTCAAGCCAACAATACCTCAATTTTTTTTTTGAGACACTAAGATTTGAATTCAGGATCTTGTGTTTTCTGGGTAGGCACTCTACCACTGGAGCTATACTCCCAGCCCCCTCTTCCCCCCCCCCCCCCACTGCCTTTTTTTAGTTTTCAGATAGGTTCTTGTGCTTTTCACCTGGCCTAACCTGAGCTGCCATCCTCCTATGGATGCTTCCCAAGTAACAGACATGACAGGTGCACAGCTCCACACTTGGTTTTATTAAATGAGGTAGGGTCTCATTAATTTTCTTTTGCCTGATTGGTCTCCGGCCATGATCCTCTTCATCGTCAGCTTATTTTTAGCTGGGATTACAGGCTTGAACCACCATGCCCTCCCACCCTATGAACTGAAGAAATAAACAAACATGAATTCTTTCCTATTAAAAAATGGTTGTCAATTGACCACCACCCTACTTTTATAAATTCTGCTCTCATCTTTTTCTTTCTTTTCTTTTCATTTTTCTTTTTCTTTCTTTCTTTCTTTCTTTTTTTTTTTTTTTTTTTTTTTTTTTGGTATGTCATGGGGCTTGAACTCTGGGCCTGGGCGCTGTCCCTGAGCTCTTCAGTTCAATGCAAGCACTCTACCACTTGAGCCACAGTGCCACTTCTGGTTTTCTGGTGGTTAATTGGAGATAAAAGTCTCACAGACTTTCCTGCCCAGGCTGGCTTTGAACAGTGATCCTCAGATCTCAGCCTCCTGCGTAGCTAGGATTACAGTCGTGAGCCACCAGCGCCTGCCTTCTCTCATCTGTATCTTTCAGAGGCTGGAAGCCTCTGATGCCCTAGCCAAGTATTTTGGGTGCCCTTTTAGATCTGTCTCACAAATAAACCCACATGTTTGATGTTAACTGATGGCAGAGCTCATTCTTCTCTCGGGCAGCAGGGAAAATCCAATGTGCATCCCAGACGTGGCACAGTGGCTCCGTCCCCTCTTATCCTGGAGCCACAATGTCCCTGGGGACAAATACGAGCTCTGCATGCTCCCAACTTTGGAACAAAGTGGCTGTCTAACTTTCCATGGCGACACACTTCTAAGGGATGGTAAACCCCTGGCTGGCTCTTCTGTCTTTGAGTCTATGAATATCTGATGTCTTATACTGTATCTGTAGAATGATTGTTGTGTTCCTCTCTGAGCTGCGACTGAACACCTTTCCCACCTGGAAGTTCCATTTTGTTTTGTTTTGTTTTGTTTTGTTTTTTGGTAGGAAGACAACAATAAATGTAGAGGTTCACTTTCCAGTTATGCTAACAGGTACATTCTCATAGACTGAATACTCCCATATTTTGTCCCACCTGTTTAACATGGTTAATGTTATGGCTAACATGGGGTTCTCTGTTCATATCTCAGCAGGCTCTCATCCTTTCAATTTCCTACCAGACCAACAATTAGAACCATACATTCTCTCTTCTTGAGGATAAATGAAGCAATATCAGACTTGTAATTTTTGTTTCTTTACTGCCCAAAATACATACCTAGAACAGCAAGGGTATGGTTCCTTAAATGAAAATCAAGGACTCTTTTTTTAACCTAAAATAAATATAAACTAGATATGGTAGCATACACCTGTAATGCCAGCACTCACCAGAGGCTCCAACAGGAGAATCTCAAGTTCAAAGTCAGCCTAAGATCCAAACATGTCTCAAAAAAGTAAACAAATGAAATAAAATAAAATATAAAATAAGGCACTCTGTATACACCAGAATACACCAGAATACATTTCAAATATGTAAAAGACTTAAGTGCTAAAATAGATAACTAAAATATGAAAGGATAATTTCAGTGACTATTTAAAAAATCTTTGTTTGAGAAAACATTTTTTCTTGGTCTGTTGTGGGGCTTGAACTCTAGGCTTGGGCACTGTCCCTGTGCTCTTCAGCTCAAGGAGAGTGCTCTACTGCTTGTGCTACAGCACCACTTCCCGTTTTCCAGTGGTTTATTGGAGATAAGAGTCTCCCAGACTTTCCTGCCCAGGCTGGCTTTGAACAGTGATCCTCAGATCTTATCCTCCTGAGTAGCGAGGATTACAGGCATGAGCCACCAGTGCCCAGTGAGAAAACATTTTGTAAGTATGATACCAAAGACGAAACACATTAAAAAATGCGAATTCTTTTTTAAAATATTTTTTAATTGTAAAAATGTTGTACAGAGGGGCTACAGTTACATAAGTAGGGTAATGAGTACATTTCATAGCCAGCATTGTTACCTCCTCCTTTATTTTCCCCCTACCATCCCTTCCCTCCCCACCTCCCCTGCCCCCAACATTGTAAAGTTCTTTTTCAATATAGTGTCCTGTACATCTGGTCATTACAGTGGGTCAGCCTGCAACCTCATTTAAGTGTTCCCCAATATCCCTTCCCCTCCCCAAATTACAAATATATATATACAAGGTGCAGAGCACCAGCATCAAATCCAGTGAAAACAGGGAAGAACCTACAATAGAAACAAAAGAATCACATAGTGTATTGTAAGTACATTAAAAACACTAGCAAGAAAGAAAGAAAGAAAAAGCCTCTTGTGTCCCTTTCTTGGGGGTACATTTTGCTTAACATTATCTCATATGGTCGTACGTACATAGCCTTTGACCTACTCTGCTTGTCCTAGACATGCACTAGTCACTGCAAACAAGGGAGTCCATGGGCCTTATGTTTCTTTGGGCCTGGCTTACTTCACTTAATATGATTTTTTCCAAGTCTTTCTTCCATTTCCTAACAAAAGAGGCAATGTTATTTTTTCTGACGGATCGGCCCCCTACTCTTGAGAGTCTTTTTTTTTTTTAAAGTAAACTCTTTAAGTCATCTTTTTCAACTGAGAAGTTTTTAAATGTATTAAAATTGGACACAAGAGTGCCTACCACTTAGGCATAGCAATTTTTCCCACTGGGACTTTACTTACTCTTTTCCTCTCCACATTTTCTTTTCTATTCCAAAGTAAAAATTTAAACCATTGCACTATTTCCCTCCTAAGTGCTTTCACATGGATCTCCAAAACTTGAACCACAATACATTTATTACCAAACAAAACTGAAAACTCCAAATATCATCCTAGGTTATTTTCAAATTCTCTTTAAGAGAAAAAGAAACTGGACCACAAGCAGATGTTAGATTTGAATGTCATCTTCTCTTCTACCTTTTAAGCTCTAGACTAGGTACAACTACACTCGCTTTCTTCTCCATAGCGTTGACTTTTCTAAGCACAGAATTCTTTTTCTAAGAAAAATGCCACATTGTGATCTGATCATTTCTTCATGTTGTTATTTCGCGTGATTTAAGATGGTCAGATCTATTCTAAGAAGAGGGAAAGAATTGAGACAGATCAGAAGTCCAAAGAGACCAATGGAATTTCTTTGATTGTTAGTTATTTTATTTTATGTTTCTATTATTATTATAAAGGTGACATATAGAGGGGTTACAGTTACATAAGTCAGGTTGTGGGTATATTTCTTCCCTTGTTTTCTCCCAGTTTTTCACTCCCAACCCCATCCCCACAAGTTGTGTAGTTCGTTTTCAACATAGCCAATGAAACTTTCAAGTGAAAACCATTTTTATCTAATTTTTTTATTGACTTAGCCACTAGTTATGTGGTTATCGCACTCTTGAAAATGTTGTTTTTGCGCCTGAGGAACTAAATTTATTTGAATCTTAATTAACATATCATGACTATAGTGGAGCGTGATCTCAGTGACTCCGGCTCTGACTCTACCTGCTTGCTCACAGCTGGTGCTCTACCACTTGAGCTGTGCCTCCAGTCCAGTTTTTACCTGTTACTTGGAAATGGAGTTTCATGGACGTTTCTGCCCAAAGTGGCTTCAAATGGTGATTTTTGCTGATCCCAACCTCCTGGGTATCTAGGATGTTACATATGATCCACCAATGCCAGATAATTAATTTAATTTTTAATCCTAAATAGACAGTGTTACTATGGCTAATGCTTGCTAAATCATTCACATATTATGTACAAGATAACATAAAGTGCTTACATTCTGTCTTTCCATAAGTAGGAGTTTGATAACAGTTCTTCTGCCTTCAAAATACATTTGAAAGAAAATATACTATAAATGCATTGCTATGCAGATGCAAACTAAGCTGTGTATTTGTGTTTGATCTTATGATGGTGGTTAAGACCTTTTCAACAGCATAGAAGTAAAGGTTTTGTATTTATTTCAGGAATCTTCCTGAACAACACATCACTGTAATCATCTAGGTTCATGATCTCTGAGTAATACCTTACAAATAACACCCTGATTCTGTAGTCTGTATTTCAACATGCTTCGCTAAGGTGTAAGTATTAGATTTCACATTTTGGAAACATATTTTCTGTGTGCTCTTTAAAATTGCTTTATACTGGGGCTGGGAAGGTGGCTCAGTGGTAGAGTGCTTGCCTTCGTTGCATGAGGCCCTGGGTTCGATTCCTCAGCACCACATAAGCAGAAATAAGCCAGAAGTAGTGCCGTGGCTCAAGTGGTAGAGCATTAGCCTTGGGCTGAAGAGCTGAGGGACAGCGCCCAGGTCCAGAATTCAAGCCCCATGGCAGACAAAAAAAAAAGTGCTTTAAACTAACTACTAAGGAAGCCAAGATCAGAGGATCAAAATTCAAAGCCAGCCTAGGCAGAAAAGTCTAAGAGTCTCCATCTTCAATTAATTAACAAAATATAGTCCTGGAGGCATATCTCAAGTGGTAGAGCACCAGATGAGCAAGAAAGTTTAGCAAAAGTATGAGACACTGAGTTCAAACTACAGTACTGGGACCAAAAAAGCAAAAAGGGAAAGGAAATGCTTTATGACCTGATGTCATAGACCAAGCCAGTAAAATGAGGTTCAACACTGAGATTTTATTCCAATTTAGAAGGACAATTCTCTTTTTCTATACAATTGCAGCTGAAAAGATCGAAACTGGATCCCATCCAAGTTTGCCGGAAAGTGAGTACAACACAGCACAAATCAGAGGACAGCAGAACCAAGGCATAATAGAGAGAAAGAATCCCATTCTGCCCCTCCATTGAATCATGCCCACAACCAATGTCAACTGACAGGATCGTGCCTATGCTATTCAGTTTGATGAGCCAATATATTTCTTAGTTTTCCCAAACTAATTTGGGATGTTCACATCTAGTCTTTCTCTTATGCTTGTCCTGAGCACTAAATGAGATGCTATGTTCCATATGTTGAAGATTCTCTGAGTATGCGGCTTCCTTTTTTTTTTTTTTTTTTAAATATATCCATCCCTTGAGATGTATATTGATACTGCATCCTGGAGTTTCCCAGCTTTCCTTCTCTACCTTTCATTAAAGGTCTCCATCAATCCATACCTGATGTGAGGTGACTAGGGGTTAAGTTGAAAATAGAAGGAGCGTATTTCCCACCACTGATAACAGACTGTCTCCCACCCAGTGTCGCAGTTGGGAAGCATTAACACTTGCTCTTCATAGTGGAGAGAGCCACGTGGCTCTTGCCCTGGTCTGAGCTTTATGATGCCTGTCAGCAGGGTAGTGGAGATTATACTGAGCACGCTCTGGTCACGTGATACTGTCCCCTTGGCCTTCTCAAACAGTGTAGAATCTCCTCAATCGGCACTGAAGATTTACTTGCTTTTTCTGATCATAGTGGATTTAAGTTAAGCAGCTTAATAATCAGACTGAATATAATTAGCTAATCATTTGTTGGATTACCTAGGCTAAAAAAAAAATCGACACAGTAAAATACAGAAGCATGTTTCTGACTGTCTAACTCTCTGTATTAATAAAATGTGACCAGATTATACAATTCAAATGTACTTTTAAGAAAATATCTCTGGCATGAAGGATTAGAACTATGTTTAAGCTAAATTTAGAATTCAGAAAAAATAATCTTACAGCTTACTTTGCTTACTTTTTGCTTTAACTAAGCTCTTAAGCTGAATAAATTCATGATGTTTAAACAGTTGAATCTATATTAGTATGCTATGGTTCCTTATAAAATACAGTTGTAAAATCATTGTCACATTTCCCCTGAATACCTGCTTAGTCATAATGGGAAATCTCTAACAAAAGCAGGAATGTCTGGCTTACCTATTAACTGTTAGCTCTTTATCTATCATTATTTATCTGCCTTTCCCAAAGCTTCAGCTCCATCTCTGACACATTGTGTTGCATTCATGAAACCATCTTTTTAATCTTTCAGGCAAAAGGCCGCTTCCTATTGTCTACTAACCGGTGTATAAAATAATCTCTTCCAGGATTAGAACTCAGAGCCTGCCACTTGTGTTTGCTTGCTCAGCTGATATTCTACCACTTGGAGTCATTACCACAGACTCCAACCTGGCTTTTTGCTGGTCAACTGGAGATGAAGGCTCATGAACTCTTTTGCCTAGAGCATCTCTGAACTGTGATCACTCCAGATCTCAGCTTTCTGAGTAACTAGAAAGAAACAGACATGAGCCACTGGCACCCAACTCAGACAATCTCTTGTAACTTTAGGATTTCTTTTCACTCATTTAAGTTTACTATAGTGTGCTCTAAACTGCTGCAAAATGGAGAATATAAATACACTATATTATTGAAGGTAAACCACCTCTATTACTTTAGATATTTCTTAAGCTGTAGGAATTTGGAAGAGGAGCGCTAGGGATCAAACCCAACATTTGCATATACTAAATATACCCACACACTACCACTGAGCTGTACTCCTAGGGAATCTCTCTGTCTCTATGTCTCTCTATCTCTCTCTGTCTCTGTCTCTGTCTCTGTCTCTCTCTCTCCCTTCCCCCCCTTCTCTCTTGTGTGCTGGTCCTAAGGCTTGAACTGGGCCCCGTCCCTCAGTTGTTTTTTGTTGTTGTTGTTGTTTTTGGAGGGGGTTCAAAGCTAGAGCTCTATCATTTGAGCCACAGCTCTACTTCTGGCTTTTAAAAAAATGGCTTAATTAATTGGAGACGAGGCTTTGAACCTCAATCCTCAGATCTCAGCTTCCTGAGTAGCTAGGATTACAGGTGTGAGCCACTGGTACCCAGCTTTTCTTTCTGGTCTTATTGAAATACTGTAGAAAGTTTATCCCACCTACCCTCACCTTATCTCTGATAGTGCAAGAAAAACTGTCAAAACTTACTTGATGCTAAGGTTTTCACATCTCTACCAAGCTGCTCCTTTTCAGATTAGGCATCTCACTTAAGGATTTGCTGTAGGAGAGATAGAGCAAAAAACAAATATCAGTAAAACAGAAATACCAGAAAGACAGGTGGCAGTTTTTCTTACTCTCAATTTCACAATTCTCTTGACTAGGGAAGGAAAGAACAGAGATGAGAAACAACAACAACAACAATGAAGGTGACTTTGGCCCTGCCTCTGCTCCCTGTCAGGATGTTTCAATAAAGGAGGCTTGGAGACTGCGCTCCGTCTAGACATGCAGGAGACAGCAACTCCCCAGAGGTTTGTTTTTCTCTCCTTGGTTTCCACTCCTTGAAGTTCTCCCTTGCATCTCAATGGCTATAGATTGGAACTACATCTCCCAGGATCCCTTATCTGTCAGCTTTCTGCTCAGGACCTGCTCGTGGAAGGGGCTTGCAGGAGATAAGGAAATGTTGGGAAAGCCATAGCCACTTTCTACAGAGTGAAACACCATGCCCTCTTAAAAATGGACCAAGACTGAATTGCACCTGCTGGAACTCTGAAATCCTTTGAAGAAGATGCAGAGGTAAATCTTCATGATCTTGGATTTGGACGTAGATTCGTTGACACCACACTGAAGAACAAAAGAAGTTAGAGAGAAGTTTGGCTTCACCAGAATTAATCATAGTTCTGCACCAAAAATACATGATTAAAAGGTAAAAGGACAGCAAGCAACGTGGAAGAAAATATTTGCTAATCTTATCTGATAAGGGACTCGTATCTAAAATATGTAAATGATAAGCTGGGTGTTGTTAGTTCACACCTATAATCCTAGCTACTCAGGAGGCTGAGATCTGAGGATTGCTGTTCACAGCCAGCCTGGGCAGGAAAGTTCATGAGACTCTTATCTTCAAACCACCCAAAAGCAGGAAGTAGAGAGTGACTGGAGTGGTAAAACACTAACCTTGAGTAAAAAAGCTCAAGGACAGCACCCAGGACCAGCACCAAAAGAAAGAAAGAAAGAAAAACACCCAACAATAAAACAGACAAATTATCTAGTCAAGAAATTGAAAAGCTCTGGCCTCGCTGAACATTAATAGTATCCTAGCTACTTGGGAGGCTGAGATCTGGAGGATTATAGTTCAAGCCAGCCAGGGAAAGAAAAGTCTTCATCTTCAAATATACAACAAATATCCAGGCTGAAAGCCTGGCTCAAATGATAGAGTACCAACCGAGCAAATAAACCAAGCATGAGTCCCTGAGTTCTAAACCAGCAGGTGGGAGGAGGAGGTAACAAGGGGAAGGGGGGTGGGAAGGAGAAGAAAGGAGAGAGAAAGAGAAGGGAGTGGGGGAGGGGAGGAGAGAGGAGACTGGACAGCATTTGAAGAGCAATAACATCAAAGAAGAGACACAAATAGCCAATAGACATAAGAAAAAATTCTCCACGGAATTAGCCACCAGGGAAACACAAGTCAGAACCACAACAGGGAATAACATTTCATACACACTAAGAAAGCTTCAATAATAAAACGTGTTAAGGAAAAACAGTTAAGAAGTATTAATGAGAATGTGGAACAATCAGAATGTCAACTAGTGTAGCTGCCTTGGAAATCAGCATAACAATTCTTCAAAAAGTTAAACTTAGAGCTTTTATATTACTCAGAATTCCATTCCTAAGTATGTACCTGACATATATACTTCTTCACAAAACCTACATGCATGTGTATGTGTATATATGTGTATGTGTGTGTGCTATTGGAGATTAGGCTCAAGACCTTGTACATGGCCTCAAAACATTTTACCTTAATAGTAAAAATAATAGCCAAAAAATAAAAATAACCCAAATATCTATTTGGTGAGTAGATAAATTGTGGTATGCCAAAACAATGCAATATTATGTAGCAAGATAAATGAAATTCTGACACCTACTATATGAATGAATCATAATGTTGAAAGCATTAAGCTAAGTGAAAAAAATCCAATGATAAATGACCCAATTTTAAGGTTCTATATAGATACCTATATTTAATGATATATGTGTGTGTGTATATCTATATATGTATATATATACATATATATACATATATATGTATATATATATATATATATATAGTGTAGGCAAATTTAGAGAGAGTAAACAAAACATGTGCATGGTAGCCCAAGGCTGAGAGAAAGACTAGAGATTAAGAATGAAAGCAGAAGAAAGAGCCTCATTGGGGATGTAATTAAAATGTTCTTAAACTTTTGTGCTGATGAGTTCCTCACTCTGTCAATATACTGAAGGCACTGAATTATACACTGTGAACAGATGAATTGGATAGCAAAGCATTATATCTCAATGCATTTGCTTTTAGGAAGTCTGAAGTGAAGAAAGCAGAGACACATCCTTGGCTCTGACCTCACTGTGCACTGTGGGGCGCCTGCCTTGCTGGGCACAGAATGCAGGTGTGCTGGAACCAACAATGGCCAGCTGTGGCTTTCTACCGCATCAGGAGTCATTTCTCAGCATCCCCAGACCTGGACCAGCATCGCCTCACCTCCTCCGTTTCTATCTCTCATCCTCTCCAATGATTCTTTAACTTAGTTCCCTCAGTTAAACCCCACTCTGATTCAAATCCTAAAGTGCTTTGTTTTCTAAAGTAAATTCTGATTGATTTCTTGCCTGGCAGGCATCCAGCTTACTTCCTGGTGCTCTGCTAACACATTCTTTATTTATTCAGGCGCTCATTTCTCCAAGAGCCAAGAAAGGGAGAGGACAGTAATTATTCCCTCAGCTTCAGTCTGATTTTGATCTAAGAGTAATCTTATTCTTCATGCTAAACATTAGTTCAGAAATGGGCATGTAACTCAGTTATACCAATGAAAGAAGAGAGTCTTTTCCCCTAGACTTTTGGAATGCTCTGTTTCATTTTTAAGAAGCATCAATATATATATATGTATATATATATACATATATAGGTATATATGTACATATATAGGTATATATGTACATATATATGTATATATGTACATATATATGTATATATGTACATATATATGTATATATGTACATATATATACATTATATATGTACATATATACATATATATACGTATATATATGTGAATGCATATATGTCACATTTTCTTAATCTACCAAGCAGCAGCTGGATTGGTTCCATATCTTAGCTATGGTAAATAATGCTGCAATGAATATGGTTGTGCTGGTAGCTTTAGTGTGGTGTTGTTTGTAATCATTTGGGTAAATGCCTAGGAGTGGGATGGCTGAGTCACAGAGAAGCTCTATGTTTAGTCTTTTGAGGAACCTCCATACTGCTTTCCAGAATGGTTGAACAAGTTTACATTCCCACCAACAGTGTAGTAATGTTCCCTTTTGGCCACATCCCCACCAGCACCTGTTATTTGTTTTCTTGATAATGACCATTCTAACTGGGGTGGGGTGGAATCTCAATGTAGTTTTGATTTGTATTTCTTTTATGGCCAGAGATGTTGAACATTTCTTCATGTGTCTATTGGCCATTCTTATTTCCTCTTCAGAGAAATCTCTTTCTAATTATTTAGCCCACTTATTAATAGGGTGGTTGTTTCTTTGAGGATTTATTTTGGGGGGGCTTAATTCTTTGAGCTCTAAGTATATTTTTGATTTAAGGCTTTTGTTTGTTGTACAGCTAGTGAAGATCTTCTCCCAGTCTGTGGGTTTTCTATTTATCTTGCTAGCCATGCAGAAGCTCTGCAGTTTAATGCAATCCATTTATCCAGCTTTTCTTTGATTTGCTATGTTTCTGGATCTTTATTTAGAGCCCTAATGTTTCCCCTATCCCTTCCTGTGATATTTTCAGGGTATCTGATCTTACATTGAGGTCTTTGATCCATTTGGAATTGATTCTGGTGCTTGGTGTTATATAAGGAGGCTAGAGGTCCAGGAGCCTTCTTGCTGTGTCATCGCCTAACAGAAGGGCAAAGAGAAGGCGAGTGAACTCACTGGATTATATTAGTCCACCTGCGAGAACGATGTCCTGAGCTAAATATTCTCTTAAGGTCCCAGCTCCAAGAGCATCCCAATGACAGTTAAATGTCAACATGAGTTTGGGAAAGAGGCAAACTTCAAACATTGCTGTAGGCAAGAGAAATGTAGAGACATGCCCCCAACTTACATCTTCAGACCTATTCTTCTTCTTTACACATCTTCCAAAGTCTTACTGTTCTAAATCTGATGGAAAGGATACATTTTAATAACAACTGATGGATAACATTCAGCCCAAAGTTAGACTAACTTGGTACACTGCAAGTTTTTGTGAGCGCTCCAGTGTGGTTGGATGTAAGCAGTACAGCACTCAAGATGATTGTTTTCACATATAGTTCCTTTTTCTTTTGTTTTGACAATGGGGTTCAAATTCAGGATGCACTTGCTAGGCAGGTATTCTACCACTTGAATCATGCCTCCAGTACACTTTTTTGCAAGTCATGGGGCCTGAACTCTGGGCCTGGGCACTGTCCCTCAGCTCTTCAGCTCAAGGCTAGTGCTCTACCACTTGAGCCATAGAGCCACTTCTGGCCTTTTCTGCTTATGTGGTGCTGAGGAATCCAACCCAGGGCCACAGGCATGCAAGGCAAGTGCTCTACCACTGAGCCACCTTCCCAGGTCCTCCAGTCCACTTTTTAAAGTTACTTTTTCATTGTCTGCTGTTCTTGCCTAAGCCAATCTACATGATAATTCTCTTTTGTACATCTCCTGTCCAGCTAGGATGAGAGTTGCATACCACCATATGCCACTTCATTGGTTGATATGGGGTTGTACAGACTTTTTGCCCAACTGGACTTGAACTACAATCCTCTTGGCCTCTCAGAAAGCTAGGGTTACAGACATGAGCCACCATGCCCAGCATCATTCCTTGTTGATTAATGTTCATTTCCCTTGTTTGTATTATAACATTTTAAAGCAAATTCCATTTTCTCAACATTGCTATAGGTTATCCAAAGGAGAGACAAACTGATGCTAATTCAAATTTCTCAGTCCTGAGGGTAGGAAATGTTTTGCATGTTTTGTAACCCTAGCTTTTTGAGAGGCCAAGAGGATTGTAATTCAAGTCCAGTTGGGCAAAAAGTCTGTGCAACCCCATGTCAACCAATAAAGTGGCACATGGTGGTATACAACTCTCATCCTAGCTGGACAGGAGATGCACAAAAGAGAATTATCATGTAGATTGGCTTAGGCAAGAACAGCAGACAATGAAAAAGTAACTTTAAACAGTGAAAGAAATCACTATGAAAGCAAGAATACTGAACAAACAGAGAAGTAAAGATTGATAGGTTTGTATCTAACTTCTATTAATACACTTCCATTGAAGAAGTTTAAATCCATTGTCTTGCAGAACATAATTTCACCTCTACATCACCATGAAGCTGGTTAAAATTGGTTTGGGAAGGGGGAAAGGAAATGCTAGAATGATGGAAGGGGTGAATGTGTATGTGGATGTACACATATTCAATGTAGAACTCTTATACTCCTAACTGATACTAATGAAAGTGTAGGCTTCATGTTTTCTCCTATATGTGGAAGCCAGAATTAGCATATAAATGCATTGAGTGGCATGCAAGTGTATACAAATGTATTAACTGAAATATGGTGAATTAAGGGGAAAACATAGTATAATCCTTAGAAAGGCAAAATCAAAGTTCAACAAAATAAACACCAAGAAGTAGAAAAGGGAGAGTTGAACTCAAGGGGAGAGGTACATGAATGAAGAGAAGGGGAAGAGAGGACATTCAAATTCAATATATAACCCACAAAGTTAAGAAAAGTGAAGGCAAGGGTGTGGAGCAGGGGTGAGTAAAATCGACATTGACTAAGTTGAATCATATTCATAACCTGCCTTGTTGAATGGCTACTCCTTTGTACAACTACTTAAAGACAATTTTTAAATGTAGGAAAAAAAGAAAGATGTTCTGTAGCTGACCATTTGCTAGAAACTATTGCCAAAGTAGCAGAAACAGATCAATTTTCACTAAGTTCCCCAAACTTCCCACTATTTACTTCTTGTGCTAGCTCTTACAACTTGCTCAATAGAGACATAAATAGCGATTACGAACCTACCTATTACAAAGACATTTTAGTTAAAATTATACTTATCTTTATATCGTGTCAGCAAAAACTTCAGTTTCTGCTTAGGTTTGTTTCCTGATAATACATTTTTCTTACAATATTTGAAGGTTAATTGCAGTTTACAGAATGTTGCCTTAACAATTCGTAATCAGGTGAGATTACTAGAGGAAGTATTACTTGTAAGGATGGCAGGGCGGGTCTGATTCCAAGGGAAGCAGGCAGGACAGTAGGCAGGACCATTGCTTCTGGGTCTTGCAGTGCAACAATGGGAACAAGTTCAACTCCAGGTCCAAGCAGGACGAGTAGAGCTTTGGAACCACAGATCGTGGTGGGGCTGGACAGGGAGCTACTAAGAGGAAGCGTCTGGAGAAGCAGTTTCTGTAGACCGACTTGGCAGGATTGTTGTGTAAGGAAGACTGCCAAGGTGGCCAGATGCCAACGGTGGGGAATTTTCCCTAAACTGACATCACAGGATTCTTGCTCCAAGTGGCTTCCACCAGGACAGGGAAGAAAGCTAAGGTCAACCTAGCCAAGCAGAGGCCTCCATGCAGCCTGATTGTGTTGACCAAAACCAGGAGCAAGCGAGGGAAAGGGTGATAACTATTGAAAAAGAAAGTACTCATGACCTGACCTATGTAACCGTAACCCCTCTGTAAACCACCCTTACAATACAAATAACGAAATATGAAATAACTGCAAGAAAAGAGTTTTGTTTTGCTTTTTACTATAAGTGTTGGGATGATTTTTTTTAAGCCACATACGTTAATTCTATTTACAAGGTGTGTCATAACAGGCTGATTTTACCTAACAGCTTAATGAGAGTTAATCAACTCAGACACCGCTTGATTGAGCCCAATTTATTCCAATCTGTGTTAAAAGTAATGGGGGATATACTCTTAAATCAACCTACCTTAATGCAAGAATCATAACTTGTAAAGATGTATTTAAAGAGACAGGTCTTAGAGATTACTTTTTTTTGGGGGGGGGTGTACAGTCATGGGCCTGAACTCTGGGCCTGGGGCCTGTCCCTCAGCTCTTCAGCTCAAGGCTAGCGCTCTACCACTTGAGCCACAGCGCCACTTCCAGCTTTTTTCTTTTTGCTTATGTGGTGCTTAGGAATCAAACCCAGGGCCTCATGCAAGCAAGGCAAGCGCTCTACCACTGAACCACCTTCCCAGCCCTAGAGATGACTTTTAAAATGCAGTGTCGGGTAGAGTTTCTGGCACGCAGGTGCAGATACCCACAGAGGCCTCTGTGCTTCAGGAGGGCAGGAATGCAAGCATGGATTCCTGGAAGCTACCTTGTGGTTAGCACAAGGGACAGACGGAGGCACAAGTGTCCACAGCTTTCTCTAGCACCTGGTGGGGCACTGCCGACGCCCTAGAATCTGCTAAAGTACTTATCACAAGCCAGACTGTAAAACATAAAAGGAAAGACAGAGAGCCAAGCACTGGTAGCTTGCACCTATAATCCTAGCTACTCTGGAGGCTGAGATCTGAGGATCATGGTTCAAAGCCAGCCCAGGCAGGACAGTCTGTGAGACTCTGATGAGGTACCAAAAAGCCAGGAAAGAAGCTGCACCTCAAAGTGGTAGAGCACTAGCCCTGAGCACAAAAATTCAGAGACAGTGCCCAGGCCCTGAGTTCAAACCTCAGGACCAGTGTACACAAAAAGAAAGAAAGAAAGAAAGAAAGAAAGAAAGAAAGAAAGAAAGAAAGAAAGAAAGAAAGAAAGAAAGAAAGAAAGAAAGAAAGAAAGGAAGGAAGGAAGGAAGGAAGGAAGGAAGGAAGGAAGGAAGGAAGGAAGGAAGGAAGGAAGGAAGAAAGAAAGAAAGAAAGAAAGAAAGAAAGAAAGAAAGAATTAGATCCCCAGAATGAGAATGAAGGAAAGTCCTGAAACACGCAGAGACAGAAAAATCTAGAGAGGAACCAGTCCCTGTGGAGTGGTAATATGGGACGGGCTACATTGTGGCAAAACCAAATTATTTTTCATTCAATTTTCTAAAGTGCTTGACTATATTGAAAGGTTCTTTTATTCTCTCTCTCTTTCTCTCTCTCCCCGCCCCTCATACACACACAAATAACAAGGAAAATACCTAGAAAGAAGTTTTTGAATTGTCTTATAACCATAAAACCATAAATGTGCAAGATAGCTATCTCAATGATCCTGATTATATATAGAGTTACCATTTGTATCCTGTAAGTATATACAATTATTATGCATCAACTAAAAGAAATGAATTATAACTCTAGCAAAACAAGTTATAGATGAAAAAGATTGTAGGATACTGTGAAATATACTATGAACAATATTCATATAGACAGTCAGATTTTAACATTGGATATTGTCAGAACCAAAATACAACCAGGATTAAGAGAGGGCCGAAAGCTTATTTGTGGTGTGTGACATGCATGCCAGTGGGAGGAAGGAGACTGGTTGGGATTTGAAGAGAGGATTGAAAAAGCAAATCTTGGGCTGGGAAGGTGGCTCAGTGGTAGAGTGTTTGCCTTGCACGCATGAGGCCCTGGGTTTGATTCTTCAGCACCACATAAGCAGAAAAAGCCAGAAGTGGTGCTGTGGCTCAAGTGGTAGAGTGCTAGCCTTGAGCTGAAGAGCTCAGGGACAGCGCCCAGAGCCCATGACCGACAAAAACAAAAAAACAAAAAATTAAATCCTGTCTTCTCTATTTAAAAGATAAATATCTGAAAAAAGATAAACAAAATTTACATAGCCAAAGAAAATATGGATTTAATACCAGCGAAAACTACTTCAAATGTTAGACATAGTTGACTTTAGGAGTACGAATCAGAAGCTTTCTAGGAAGGAACAAATAGAGTACCCTTGGTATAAGCTAGCAGAACTTAGCTTATTTATGTGTAATTTTCCCATCACAAAGTAACAATAAATGCTTGAATAAATGTTTAGCCAAAAGAATAATGTAAATGTCCAAAATGCTGAAACAAGGACACAGGATGACCCATTGCAACAATGATACTCACAAGAGACTATGTTGCAAATGAACCTTACAACTTTGCAGGGGAGGGGGGGAGTGGGGAGATGGGGGAGGGAAGGGATGGTGGGAAAACAACAAAGGAGGGGGTAATAATGCCCGACAAGAAATGGACTCATTACCTTGCTCATGTAGTGTAACCTGTCTGTATAGCATCTTTACAAGAAAATAAAATTTAAAAAAAGAATAAAGATCATGAGTTATCAAAACACAATGCAAAATGTGTTAGATGTTGTCTGTGCCCTAGAAGGATGTACCTGTTAATTTAAAAGTTTACTTAAAAATTAAAAAAGAATCAAAGAAGAATTACTTCAAAATTCCTCCCCATGACTACACTACTGGGTTATTTTTTCAAATTTTTTTAAATGTATTATTAATTAGTTATACAAATGAATTGCTGTTTTATTAGAATTGTATTAAGTCCAGAAAAATATAATTTAGGGAAAATTGGCATCTTTAGAAACCTAAATCTTTCCCTCTAGAAGCATAGTCTCTATCCTCAAGAAGAGTTTTACCATTTTCCTACACATTTTCTATTAGTAATATCTGTTAAAGATATCATCATATTTTTGCTACGATGGTGACATCCCTTGTATAACTGATTGTTGCTGGTACACAGGAACTCTCCATATTCTTTCAAATGAATTATCATCTTTTTCAATTGATTATCTTCCATTTTCTAGGTAGACAATCACATAGACATACTAAGAATAGCAATTTGTTTAATTTTCCTTTCCAATACAGATTGCTCACTCCTTCTCCAGTTGCTTTGGTCAATACCCATTAAACACCAATTTACCAGGGGAATAACTTGCTCCATTGTTCCCGTTTGAATGAGAATCCTCTTGCTTTTCTCCAACATGAATTTTCCATTGTTCAACCACTTCTACCACATCTAGCACTTTTATTATCTAAATACTTCTGTACCTTATCATTAGTTTGGATTTATATCAGAACTAAGAATAATCAATGACTCAGTAAAATAAGTTGGATCATAGATCAGTGGGTAAAAAGGACACTAATTTCAGGGGCTTTGCTTCTGTTTTTCTCTCCCCCCCTTCCTTCCCACCTGTGTGTGTGTGTGTGTGTGTGTGTGTGTGTGTGTGTGTGTGTGTGTGTGTGTGTGTGTGTGTGTGAGTATTGGAGCTTGAACTCAGGGAATAGGCACTGTCCCTTAGCTTTGCCACTCAAGACTGATGCTCTACCACTTGAACTTCAGCTTTACTTTCATGCCTGAGCTGGCTTCCAATCATGGTCTTCAGATCTCAGTCTTCTGAGAATTGAGGATTACTGACACGGGCCACTGGTGCCAACTCTTTGTCTCTTTTAACTTATGGAAAGCATTTGTTATGGGCTAAACAACTTTTGCCTTTTTTGGAATAAATATTACTTCGTTATGGACTGGATTTCCTAGTGATTTGTTGCAAATGTTTAGATGGTGCTTTTGAGTATGAATTGTAGCTTTATTTATGCATCATCTTTGTCAGACTTCATTTCAGGATCCTGTCAGCCGTACTGACTAATTTAGAATATTGCATTTCATGACTCTGCAGTAGTTTTAGTGTCATAGGCTGTTACTATAAAGTGAAGAGGATTTGCCAAAAAAAAAACAACTTGCTTTCTGATGCTGCTTCAGTTTCTCCAGAAGAAATTTTTATTATGTTTCCCTGACCTTTATTATCTGTGATGTGCAAGACTGACTTGTTATTATAAGAAACTATAACTCCCTCGAGTGTATGCCCAACAGTTTCTGTAGCCATTCATCAGTGATGGGCATCTATTCTGAATCCATTGTTAGCTATTATGAAAAGTGTAGCTATCATGAACTTGGTTGTACAGGTGTCTCTATTATATACTGACTTACAAACCCTTGGTTGTGTATCTGGGAGTGGTATAGTAGGATCAGATGGTAGTTCTATTTCTGTTTTTTTGAGAAATCTTGTATTGATTTCCATACAGTGACTTCAGTAGTTTACAACGTGTATGAGGGTTTCTCCCAGGACCCCAGCAGCCTTGCCAGCATTTGCTCTTTGTTTTCTTGGTGATTACAGTTCAGACTGGCGTGAGATGGAATCTCAATGCTCTTCTGATTTCCTGTCGTAGCTAAGGATGTTAAACATTGCTTTCATGCATGTGTTGACCATTTGTACTTCCTCTTTTGAAAATTGCTCAGTTCATCTGGATTGTTTCATATTTGAGTGCTTAATTTTTGGCGCTCTTTATAGCTTCTGAATATTAACAATCATGGGTCTTACTTCATTTCAACACATATCAGTTTGTCATCACAGCTATGAATTTCATGGTAGGTTTCATGTTGTGTGATGGGTTGTGTTATGTCTCTTTCAGAAATGTAGTGTTTTATTCTGGGCAACTATCAACCACACTGTTGGCTTGTTCTTGATCCTTCAGGCTTCATTTTATGCTGTGTTTAGTCTGCCTCGATATGTTTGCCTGAATCTTAAGATAGGTCTTACTCCTTGTTCCTAAACAGAGTCCTTTCTGAGGTTTCAATGGAATGTTTGGTGTACTTTGTTTTCTCATTCCAGCATGGCTGTCCCACGATTCCAGTATCTCTTAACACTGCAAACCTCCAGTGTTCTCATTTGTGTCTTCAAAGGACAAGACATACATCCATTTTAGCTCCTTTGATCCTGAAGTCTTGCAGAGTGTTGAGAGTTTGTAAACCTAAATCTGCACATGCTAAGCCAGGACCGGCTCTCAGCCGAATAGCCAAGGGGCCTCTTCTGTCCGCTCCTTTCTCCCTGGATGGCTGTCCTGCACATTGCAGGGGCCTTCACAGTTCCTGCCTTGTCAGTTCAGTAAGACTGATGATCTCCCCTTAGATTCCACCTCCCTGTGCTACATTCAGGAGGGCGGCCCCCCTCCCCAGCAAAGGAAGGTTGAATACATCATTCACCTCATATATACCCTTTCCTTAGTTCTCTCTCTCTGTCTCTCTGTCTCTGTCTCTGTCTCTATCTGTCTGTCTGTCTGTCTGTCTGTCTGTCTGTCTGTCTCTCTCTCTCTCTCTCTCTCTCTCTCTCTCTCTCTCTCTCTCTCTCTCTCTGGAGTTTTTGGACAGAGGGTCTCAAATTTGCTCTGCTTGATTGCTGGGATGGTACTCTTCCACTTGAGCCATGCCTTCAGCCTTGCTTCTTGGCTAGTTCTTTTGGACACAGAGTCTAGCAAACTTTCTGCCAGGGTTGGCGTCAAGCTGTGACCTTCCATTGCTCAGCCTCTTGAGCAGCTAAGATTACAAGTGTGACCACCAATGCCCCTCTGATGAATACCTTATCTTTCCAAGACATTGCTATGTCCCAATGGCTAAACATAGTCGTCTCAGCATGCTTTGTTTAATTTTAGAGTAGGATCATAAATTCAATAGCAGTAACTTTATTATGGCCTGGAAATGAAATTGTAATAAGTGATACATTTCTTTTTATTCTTTCTATCTTACAAATGGATTCCCTGTTATATTTTCTTGTTGAATCCTACACACACACACACACACACACAGACTACCAATCTTTAGAAAAATAATGATTTCTTTTTCTTACTTCTACTATACTCACATTTAAAATTAGTTTTGTAAAATTTTATTAAAAATTTTATTCTCCACTAATTTCCACCAATTATTTTCCTCACTAATAGCAAGAATTCAGTTACAAACATGGACCCTGTTACTTTGAGTTAAAATTTTTTTTGGGGGGGGTCCAGTCGTGGGGCCTGAACTCTGGGCCTGGGAGCTGTCCCTCAGCTCTTCAGCTCAAGGCTAGCGCTCTACCACTTGAGCCACAGCACCACTTCTGGCTTTTTTCTTTTTTCTTATGTGGTACTGAGGAATCGAACCCAGGGCCTCCAGCATACAAGGCAAGCGCTCTAACACTAAGCCACCTTCCCAGCCCCGAGTTAAATTTTTTTTATCTTACTTTACTTACTTTCATCCTTCTCTCTCCTTATTCAACACCTCTGAAGAACCTCAGGATAGTAGATAAATAGCTAGATTGATACATAAACAGATACATTAATTTCTTATAAATTGCATTCTATTTGGTAATATATTACAATTAAGTCTTGAAATTAGAACTCTAAGTACTATTCAAAATTACTTAAAACCAGAAATGACATAGCAGTAAGTCAATAAAGATGTATTTCTAACAATACAATCTATGGTTCTATTACAAAAAAGCATGAGTATGTATCTATGAGCAAATCATAATATATAACTTTCAGTGATAAAAATAATGTTGCAGAAAGTTCTAAGGCAAAGAAAATATTAATGTATTGCTGTTTCATATCAATGAAAAAGGCCACAATAATGTTGACATTTAATGATGTTTATTTGTACATAAAATTTAATTTTACTTTAAAATGTAAAATAGACATGCAAAATAATCACATGTTGTGTATGGATAGTAGGTACACTGGTGTGTCTTTCTTTTTTGGTTGGTTCTGGGGCTTGAACTCAGGGCCTGGGCGCTGTCCATGAAATTTTGTGCTCAAGGTTATTGTTGTACCACTTTGAGCCACAGCTCCACTTCCAGTTTTTTGGTGGTTGACTGGAGATAAGTCTCACAGACTTTCCTGCCCAGGCTGGCTTTGAACAATGATCCTTAGATCTCAGCCTCCTGAGTAGCTAGAATTACAGGCGTGAGCCATTAGCACCTAGCTAAGACTTTCATTTTTAAAATAAATTTGTTTTTCTTTTAAGAAAAATCTGTATTACTCATTGCTGTTTTACTAAAACATGTTTTACCTTTCTTAAATACTTTATTTTAATTAGGTTTTTTTTTCCTGAAGGTATATTTTAAGTTACATTTGTCAAATTGCATTGATGGATCATACCATATCTAGATTCTTACAAATCTAAATTTGGCTTGTGTTTGCCTTTGCATTTTAGATAACAGATCAACTTAGTCAATAATTCTTAGAAGATAGCTTTTTCCTCTGAGGTTTTCTAGCATTACGTTTACAAATGAGAAGTCTGACACCATCCTACACTTTGTACCTGTGTGTGTCCTTTCTGTCCAGTTGGCTGCTTCTAGCACGTATTCTTCATCCAGAGTTTGGCACTACACTGAATAGTATTTCTTTGTACCTGCCTGACCTTTGGTAAACCTTCTCTAGGTGAAGGCTGAATCCTTCAGCTCAGATTTCTTTCTTTGATTACTGCCTTAGTCATTTCCATATTTTCTTCTTTTGGAGCTCCCATATTGACAATATTGCTTCTTCTTACATTGTTTCCAATTCCTAACTTACCAGTTTCCAACTGTTGGAGGGATTCTGGAAAAAGTCTCTACAGTCTTTAAAAAAAAATTTCCAGGATCTGTGTTTTTGGTTTCTAGACTTTTTACATTTGATAGAAATATACATTTAAAAATTAATATATGGACTAGTATATGTCAGAGTCAAGCAGAAAAGGTCAGATAAGCTGATGTTAGGGTAATGAACCCTAAGATATGTATTCAAATGTTTTTTTCTTTCATGCGATTGTTTCTAACACATTTATAAGATTATTTCTTTGTTGCTTTATATGTCCCTCCCCCACGGTATAAACCCTGCTTTCACTGTATTTGATGTCGGTATAATTAGTGGAGGGGGGGGGAAACAAATCGTTTAAATAGGAATACAGGTGGACCCATTGCAACAATGAGATGTACAAGTCGTTATGTCGAAAACGAACTTTACAACTTTGGTGGGGGGGGAGGAGGGTTGGGTGGGGGGAGGATGGGAAGGGATGGGAAGGGAAAACAAAGGTGGAGGCTACAATGCTTGATAGGAAATGTACTCATTATCTTTCCCGTGTAATTGTAACCCCTCTGTACAGTATTTTCACAATAAAAAAAAGAATCCAAAAAAATTAATATATGGGGTGGGCGCCGGTGGTTCATACCTGTAATCTTAGCTACTCAGGATGCTGAGATCTGAGGTTTTGCAGTTCAAAGCCAGCCTGCGCAAGAAAATCCATGAGACTCTTATCTTCAATAAACCACCAGAAAATGGGAAGTGGTGCTGTGGCTCAAGTGGTAGAGCACTAGCCTTGAGCTGAAGAACTCAGGGACAGCACCTAGGCCCAGAGTTCAAGCTCTATGACCAACCAAAATAAAAAAAAATTAATATATGGCTGGTCACTATAATATAATCCCAACTATATGCTTATAATCCCAACTATTCAGGAGGCTTTGATCTGAGGATCGCAATTTGAAGCCATCCCAGGCAGGAAAGTCCATGAGACTCTTATGTCCAATTAACCACCAGAAGTGGCACTGTGGCTCAAAGTGGTAGACCACTTGCCTCGAGCAAAAGAACTCAGGAATAATACCTGGAGTTCAAGGCCCACAACTGACTAAATTTTTTTTAAAAAAATTAATATATGATCCATTTGAATCTAAGAAAATTAACTTCTTCCCCAAGTTTTTATTCCATATCACCTCTGTTTAATGGAGGTGGTTTAATCTCAGTGCACACATTTGATTCACCTCATTTGAGCCAACTGAATTTCTTAACTTTATCTGGCAATTTTTTTTCTTACCATTACAGAGGAAAAATTAGTTTTTCCAACATGAGCAGCAATTCATAGGACCTTCCTTGCTATCTCCAACTCTCACACCTCAGCGTGGGGGAGATAGATAAGTAGGTAGGTAGGTAGGTAGATAGATAGATAGATAGATACATACATACATACATACATACATACATACATAGAGGGGTGTGTGTGTTTGTGTGTGTGAAGTTTGTAACAATCAACCCACAAATGACCTTGTTACACAATTTTTTACATTCCTTGGATTGTTGGGGTTTTTTCCCTGGAATAAAAATGAGGAATTCTTCAAACGTGATTAGAATGCTATTTAGAGTACAGCATTTCCATTTATTTTCCCTAGACTGTAGTAAGAAAAATTGTGTATTTACTTTTGAAATGTAAAAGTGCTTAAAAGATACCTTGAATGTGCTGTAGCTTCCTTCCTAGATGTAAGGAATTCATTTTGATTTCCACATTCCTGTGAAAAGAGATTTTTGAGAGGAAGGTGGATTTTGAAGTTCCTTTCCTCCCCCTAAAAGCATTTTGGACTACTTCCTTTGAAACTATTTTTTTACAACCTTGAATTTGCTGTGGAATTCTGTGGTCCAGACAAGGACAGGGAATAGGCCCAGGAAAGTAGATCTCAGTCGAAAATAACCATGAGGGAGGAAAAAAATTGAGAACATCTGTATTTTATCCTGCCAATGTGTTCTCTCTTCTTCTGGAAGCACAGGATGTCTTTACACTGTCAGCTGCAAAAATATTATCTCTCTGCAGGAATGAACAAGTGTGGAATATATATTATGCTACCACATTACATGCATACCTAAGCGGAAAACAAAGAAAATACCATTGAAATATATAACTCAATTTTGCCTCCAGGGACAAATAAAAAATTTATTATAACACCCAAATAGTGCAGAACATAAATATACATAGAAAATGGATAGGACTGAGTTAGATTTTTTTTGGCCAGATACAAGTGTCTATAAATTGATCATCTAACCTCCGTCCTAATCCTTCCTTTACAAGGCCAGGAAGTAGGCTACATTTTTAAGAGGGCCAAGAATTCAGGGACAAATCAGATCAAAATCCATCACTTCTTTTGCAACAGATCATTACATTTTAAGTATCCATGGAAAGAAACTATTGGCTGATAGCCTTCAATTTCATTTCAAATCTTTTATGCGTTACAGAGTTTAGTTAACAAACAAACCAAATGTTACAAGAATAACAGTAGATAACTTGGTAATTTAATAACTTCAGATGACTTTGAGAGCTTAGCTATATTTGCCCTTTGTGAAATCAATAACTTTTCATTTAGAATTTAAAGCCATTTTAATGAGCAGTCTGCTAGCAGCAGTTTTATTTGGGAGCTGAGCTTGTGCAGACAAAAGCATAAAAGGTTTTTACTTACATAACTTATAGTTACGTTTAAGACAACATGACTGATTGGAATTTGTAAGTCCTGGCAATCCCATTTTATCTATGTTTTTAAATTCTTAACTGCTTTTAACCAGAGAAGAGTTTATATGAGAAGGGCATGCTCCTGATGAAGCATCTTAATGTTGTTCAGTTATTTGCAAGGTCTGAAATAAACTCGCGCGCTGGTTCTGTTTGTGGAAACCCACAGAAAATCATGGCATGGCTTGCTCCTAGGCTGTGAAGGAGAGACATCTTGCAAGAATGCCACCTGCTAACCTCGTGAGAAACACACCCCATAGAAAGGGATGCAATCTACTGCTTATTTTTTTTTTAATCTTTAAGAGGTTTCCATTCAACATGTCACTTTGCAAGTACAACACATCTTGGTCGGTACCATTCTCCCCATATCTCTCAAACCCACCCAGGCCCTCAGTTTACCTAGCTCCATGTGTACATAGGGGCATCGCATCATATAGCTGCGTTCACCACCCTTCCTCTCTCCATTTCTTGTCCTGACCTCCCCCTTCCTCCCAACAACACAAGTTCCAGCCTCCTGGTGTTCATTTGTTAAACTGTAAGTTTGTTATTCCAAGAAATTACACCATTACAGCACATCCCGTGCTGTTCCCATAATGCACTCCTTTTGCTTTGAGCTCCAGGGAGGTAAGTAGCCCTGAAGTCTCCAGAGAGTGTCAGAGAATGGAGCCATGCAAGCAGGAGGTGGTAGCGCACAGGACTTCCGCAGCACTCAGGAGGCTGAAGGAGGAGGATCTCAATCGGAGGGCCAGCTAATTGTAAGAGATCCTCTAAAAGAAAAAGAAAAACAAAAGGAACAAAACCAAACCGGCTTGTGTTACACTTGTATTTCCTCTCAACAGTTCAAAGCAGCCACACAGTTAGTGCACAGAAGCCATGCTACTTTTCCTTCACCAGGGCTGACGCTCTTCATAAGAAAAACCACCATCTCCCCCCATTGTGGCCCTACTTCTCACACAGGCTCAACCCTAAGTCTCTGGGACATGTGAAAAGCAAATGGACCAGGCAAGTGTTTCCTACCTTGCTACTTGCCAGGTGTCTTGTTAAAAACATCGCTCCTTAAGCCAAAGATCAAAACGAAACCAAAAAACAAAACAACCTGGACAACACACAAAAACAACAGGCGAATCACACAGACAGACACCCAGGTGTATTCTAAATCCCTATTCAGGAGAAATCCCTGCCCCCTTAGCAAACATCTGAAAGTCATCCTGTCTATGAATAACCGACCAGCTGCTTGATGAGCATTCCCTTGTTACCTGTGTAAGAGAGCTCACCTGAGAAGAGGTAAGTCAGGAGATGGGGGAGGGGAGTGGAGGGGGAAAGGGAGGGGATCAGTATCCACAGTTAGTTTCTCCTGTCACTTGTGCCAGGAAATTCCTCTTTTTTGCTTAAGTCAGTTTGAATTACGTCACTAACAACTGAAATACTTTTGACTAATATACGACTAATTACAAAATTTTACTGGATAACTATTATTGCCCCCAAAACTTGAAACAACAAAACCCTTGGATTTCTAACCATGACCACTATAGCGAAGGAGCCATGAATGAAGAGATTACTCTCAAATCCACAAGTAAAAAAAAAAATGAAAAGAAGCAAGTCTGAAGAAGAAACAAACTTTTCCATCTCAGAACAACGTATTAAGCAGAAGATAGCTGCCCAATGTCTAGGACCAGGAAGCTAAATGAGCCCATTTTATGTTGTTATTAAATCCCATTACTCCTCATTAAAGTCAGATGCAGTTAGAGAAATTAAACTTATCAAAAATTTGGCAGTGTACTATAAGTGATGACTCTTGCTTTGTTTGAAAACATCTTCCTATGAGCTGACTCACATTTTCATTTTGGAAAACAGTATTTCTCTGCTCAGGGTTGAAGAAATGATAAGAGCAGCTGCATTACTTTGCATGAAGTTGTATCCGTTGTGAGGAGAAATAGAAGCCAAGCAACTTCACCCATTTTTCAAGGAGCATTATAACAACAAGGATCCTAGGTTGTAGGAGGACAGGATCGACTTAGGAACAAAAGTAAGCTTCGGGAGACAATGTCCTATCCTTGCTAACAATGCAACTCTCTGAAGACATTCTCTGAACATTTTTAGTGCAACAAATTCCTAAGAAACATGTATTAAAATATGTATCAATGTGAAAAAACTCACAATAAAAATAGTGATGATGAGCAGAATAGGTCCACCAGACAGCAACCTAGTGAGAAAAGAAAGCAATAATTCTATCACAGAATTAATTCCCACTGGGGTGTGACAGGAGCAATGGATCATAGAGGTTCATGGGGGGGGGGTGCAGGGAAGGGATTGTTTCAAGCAGATAGACCAGGGAAGAATGTGATATTCCAAGAATGAATGAAGCACTACCTCAGTAAATGGCAGAGCCAATACTTGGCAGAAGGACAAGCTTCATAAATGTAGGGAAGACGTAAATTGGCAGAAAGAGGAAAATCATCTAGAGAGGGAAGTAGTCCCGGGCTGAGCGTAGGTGGTAGGAAATTTCCACCTAGCTCATGTCTACACACAACAGGGTTTTAGGCAGGACCTGGAATGACCAGTCAGTTTTAGGGAATGACTTTGACTTCCAGCTAAATGATACATTGGGACTAGAGCAGGGTCCAGGCAAGAGGAAGCATTGGTTAGGACGAGCAGATGTTAAGGTCCAGGCCAGAAGGTGATTGGTCAATGCAATTCATTCTTTTCAAACCTTCACTGACACTCAGCATCAGGAAATCTAACTGAATCATTCTCTTTTAAAAACTTTTTACTGGGAAAAATCCCAACCATCTAAAAAAGAAAGAATATGAAGAATCCATACGTGCTGAGCATCAAGCTTCAGCAGTGACTAAATACAAGTTAATCTTTTTGTTGTTGTTGTTATCTTAAGTGGTTGTACGAAGGGTTTTCACTTCGACATATAAGTCTGTGGTTCAACAGGTCCTGTTAGTATCACCCCTTCCATTATTCTCCTCCACACCCCGTGAACACTCATCTTCTCTTTGGTCTGTTTGCTCACTCCTATCTCTATTCCCATACATATTTTTATATTGTGCAATCTCAACTCAGAAAAGTTGTGAAAACAATACAATAATTACTCATTTGTGATTTACCTAGATTCATTGTCAACATTTCAAAACCCTGTATTGTATAGAATACACATGCAAGTATGCATGGATTATTCATTCTTAAAAAGGTAATTTTCCTATTAAGAAGCATTATATAATTATCATTCCAAACATTTAACATTACATAATCTTCAGTACATATCCAATGTTTTCCATTTGGCCCACATATCTTTTTTTTGGGGGGGGGGTCAGTCGTGGGGCCTGAGCACGGTCCCTCAGCTCTTTAGCTGAAGGCTAGTGCTCTACCACTTGAGCCACAGAACCACTTCCAGCTTTTTCTCCTTATATGGTGCTGAGGAATCGAACCCAGGGCTTCATGCATGCAAGGCAAGCACTCTACCACTGAGCCACCTTCCCAGCCCTCCCCACATCTTTTATAGACATCTTTTATATTTGATTCAGAATCACCATGTTGAATTATTTTTATGCATTGAATTCTTTTATTTTTAAACTACTTTTTATCATCTTTAAGTAGTTGTACAAAGCAACTGCCATTCAACAGAGCAGTTTATGACTACAGTATGCCTTGATTAATGTCAATCTTTCAACATTCTCACCCACACCTACCAGCCTCTTCCTTCTCTCATTTTCCTTATTTATGAGGCTATGTATTGAAATGTCCTAATGCACTGCGCTCATTGTCCTTTCCTTTAATTCTCCATCAGGGGTGAAGAGCTCACCAGCCTCATGATAGTGCCGGTGCTCTGAAGATGTGTTTTGAGGTGTCTGATTGTTTCCCCAACATTAGGTTCAGATGGAACATTTCAGCCGTACTATCACAAGGTGATGTTGTAGCTTTCCCTGCGTGTCATGTCAAGAGCCGTATGCTGTCAGTTGGATCATTATTAATGGGGATTCTTTCACTTTTTCAACGGATTGAATTCACATCCTGTGGACATAATCCATTACAAAGGAAACCAGACAAGAACTGCAAAATATAATTTCTATTTCCTCCAGAGCCATTGTAATGCCAAGAGACATTTATGTGGGTCACTTATATAGACAAAGCTTTATTGGTTTTATTCAGAAAAGGAGGGTATAGATCACAACTCAGACAGTGGTAGGAAAGAAATATAGTGCCACTGTTATGAGAGATTGGCACAGTGGGGAATTAGAGTCCCGTGAGGACATTCAGCACAGGGCCTCTGGAACCAGACCTCCAGGGAGGTCATCTTGATCCTGCTGATAAGGATCTGTGTGACTGTGAGTGACACGCGCAATACTGCTGTAGCGCAAGCGCTCCATGAGATATTGTTGCCAATGTCTTCAGTGAGGGACCACCAACCCCCCCTTTGGTAACTAGAGGAGGACCCTGGGTCTTTGCTATAAAAAGCAGTGTCTGAAATGTTGATCCTGCTTAACAAAATAGAATACTTTATCATAAAATGCCAGATGTTTGCATTAAATCATCAGTGTCATTTAAGTATTTTTTTTTGTACCAAGGGATCAAACCGAGGGTCTCATGCATGTAAGGCATGCATTCTACCACAAAGCCACATTCACAGCCCAGTGAATATCATTTAATTTGAACTACTTAGGGCAGAAGAATTTGATTTTTTTTCTTCTTCTGTGGTTCTGGAGAATCAAATCCTGGGTGTCAGCATGCTATACAAATGCTCCATCACTAAGCAGCACCTGCAGAGTTTAATCTTAACAACTGTATGACCAGGGCTGGGGCTGTAAGCTTGCATGGTAGAGTGCTTACCTAATATGCACAAAGCCTTAGGTTCAATTTTCCCAGTACAACAAAAACAAACTACCCAGAGGATAAATAAAATGTATGACAATGATTAGACTACCTCCACTTACATTTACCAAATAAACAGTAGCCTTAACAATGGGATGTGTTCAATATTACAGATCTATTCTCATAGCTCTAAAATTCCACTTAGATATTTTTAGCATATGTTCTCTAAGTATACACAAACGTACAGCCAGAGAGAAGTACCTTCTGCTCATACCTATTCTGTATTTCTAAAAAATTACTTATTAAATTTAAGATAACATTTAAATGATAGTTTTAATTAAGGGTAATCAATTCAATGAAACACATTATATCATTTGCATGGAAAGAAATTCTCACTCTTAATTTGGGATTGACAATCATAATACAGGACGTTTTTTGATTATTCAGCAACTTATGACTCTTAGATTCTATGATGGATTTGCCTATTTGAAGTAGAAAAATAAAACAAAAAACAATGACTTCCTGAAGTCATTTTATCAAAAGTAGCTCATTTGAGGGTCTGTCTACTTTCTTTTTTATAAGTTATTAATAATTATAGCAATAATCAAAGGTACAATTGTTGCATAAGTGTATGTCCTGCACTGAAATCAACTGTCAGTACTCAAGTATTAAGACAGTAACTAACTCAGGCTATACATTTGCTTACATTTTTTAATGTAACCCAAACGTAAACAATAATTTTTAAAATGCCACAAAGAGCAGAAGATCCTGAATTAGAAGTGATTATTGGGGAAAATATTCTAACAGATATTCATTCCTGTAGTAATAGCTTAGCAAGTAGTAGCTAGGTTCAAGCTAGGTTGAACCCAAGAGGTGGCACTGGATTAGAGAGAATGGAACATATTTGAGAATATTCATCACAGTCTCTGGGCCAAACTTTAAACATCAAATTGTTTCAAGGAGAAAGGAGTGTGAGGAAGGATTCAGGAGCAGCTTCTAGGTTCCTGACCTGAGCTTCTATATTCCCTAAGGTTAGCAAATTCGGAGGAGATCAAAGTTGTGGAGGGAAAGATATTAAGTCCATTTGGACATGCATAATTTAAGGCAGCCCTGAAACTTAGTGTTGTGAATAGAGTTGGATGTCCCCAACTCATGAGTGGGGGCTGACTCAGATACAAAGATCTGGGAGCCAGAGCTCTAAAGGATGCTTACTGAGGATGGCCACTAGAGGCGCTGTACTAATAAATACACGTGTATCCACAGATGCAAAAAAATCAGGTTGATCTATACTAATGGAGGGAAGTTAAAATGCATAAAGCATGAAATACACCCAAAATCATATGCGGATTTGTGCATTGCAGAGGAGAGAAGAGTTTATCAAAGATTTTTTTTTCTGTTTGACAAAATGGGTTTGCTCTCCCATAAGGCACAGTATCTTGGATAGAAGAGCAAAATGGCATGGAATGCTGCTAGCTGCTCAGTATCCACTCTCTATTCTTTACTGCCAGAACTTTAGTTTTTCTCAGAGTGGCAGTGTACTCCACTGCAAATGTAATTTCCTAGCCTGCTTTGCACCTGTGCATTCAGGTGACACAGTTCTGCCAATACAATACAGGCAAAAGAATGAATGAAACTTCTAAGACAGCTCCTAAACAGGGGCATGAACTTTCAGGACTGACTGGCTCCTTGGCTCTTGCCCTAGAAAACATTTGTGAGATGATTCAGAGATACTGAGATCTCGAGACCCCAAAATCACAGTAAGAATTACTGAATAGCATGGGAAGTCTGTGGCTCAGCCTGTAACTCCATCTACCCAGGAGGGTAAGATCTGAGGACTGCAGTTTGAAGTCAGTCTGGTAGAAAAGCCATTGAGACCAAATTAACCAAAAAGCCAGAATAGAAGATGTGGCTCCACTGAATAGAAATATAGGAGGATACGAGGAATTACATAAAGTCAATGTAAGCCCTGTACTTTGTAATTCTAGAGATAAAAGAAAATCTTAGAGGGATCTCTACTACTTGAGATCTGGTGAATTTCTACTAACATAGGAGCTCTATTTGAAAATAGTGTTGCATTTTTAAAAATCCCTGTAAATAGCTATTCTAGTTACCTTTTTCATTGTGATGACAGACTTCCTGAGGTAAATGATTTAATGTGAGGAAATGGCTCCCAGTTACAGGTTTCAATCCATGATCAGCTGGTTCTGTGTCTGTAGGTCCATGATGAACAGGTATAATGGGCAGAGCTGCTTGACTTATATCACTGGGGAAGTGTAGAGAGCTGCGAGAGGCCGCACCTGGAAGATGGCGCCGGCTTCCGCCCTCCGCCTTCCCGATGGCGAGTGCTCTCGTGGTAAACAACTCCTTATATGGCTAAGGCAAAGAATCTGGCTTGCTTCCGCGCACCTGAACCTATTGGTGGTTCCCACGTGGCGTATCAGGGTTGGCTACCCAGCGGTACTTAAGGCTGTGGGGAATTCTCCCCGGGGTTGGGGTCAGAAGATTACTCAAAGGTCCTGAATAAACTGCAGAGAGAAGAGTTCGGTGTCGCGTCTTCCTTGCTGGTCGAGGCGGTAGCGACGGGGAAGGAGAGACAGAGAGCAAGGGGCCAGGACAAGATACACGTTTCCTCACTTCCTCCGTATCTCAGTCCTCCAGCCAGACCCCGCAACCATAGCCCAACAGCTCCGAACTCAAGGATGGATTCATTCACTGGTGAAGCTGGAGCACTTGTGATCCCCTCTCAAAACCATATCAGCTGACAACCAAGCACATGAGCCACAGAAGACATTTTTAGATTTACACCATACCGTAGCCCTCCAAGTTAAAGATGCGACAAGAAATCTTCCAAGACAGGGCCACTGGCATCAAGACTTGATTAAACTAAGCCAGGCCAAACAAAAAACCCAGCCGGATGAGAGGCCATGACAAATGAGTGCTGGTGAGTCAATGCTTACCATGTCTCAAGTCCAGCATGCTTCCATTTTGCTTTTCATCTGTCCATTCATCCTTCACCTAATGGAAGAATAAGGTGAGCAAGGAAGTGTGAGTACTATTAACATTCAGGGCTTTCTCGTTGCTTATCCAGTTAAGCCTATGGCAAATTCATTTACTGAACTATCCATTTGAATTCTGTATTTCTTGCATTTTCTTCTAGTTCAAGCAAGTAGCCAAGCTAATCGCTGTCTCAAGCCAGGGAAGTCAGTGGGAAGAACATAAACAGGCTCCCCCATCCATCCCTGCCTGGTGACTGGGCTCACAGAGTGGATAAAGCTGGAGGAGGGGAGACAGAAGCAGAGGCTGCAAAAGAAGAAGAGCAAACTCTATAGCATCAGGAGCCTGGCTCCCGCTCCTGCCTGAAGCCCCCAGAGAACAGAGCAGCCAATGGTCTGGACCTGCCTGAAGCCCCCAGAGAACAGAGCAGCCAATGGTCTGGACCTGCCTGAAGCCCCCAGAGAACAGAGCAGCCAGTGGTCTGACTTGGACCGTTAGGACTGCCATGTTGAGTCAAAATTGAGAGGAAGTCCTAATTTGTGTTAAGAAAACAGAAGCACCTGTGAGGTACTGAAAAGGGGTAGAATGTCCTTCAAATGACATTAATTTTGCCTCCAGCAAATGGGATGGCAGCTCAGAGGAAAGTGTTGCCTAACACCAGTGAGGTCCAAACATTTGGCTTTTCTCTCCTGCATGATGCTTATTCCCTGAGCCACCCTGACATACCGAATTTTCAGTCGTTTGGCAAAATGCCTTCACTCATTCAGTAATAAGTGCCAATGTTCTCTCTTCTCAAATATTTTCTCTTCATGAGAAAAGAGATTGGGAGGCCTGATGCCACTGATAAATAGTCATTTCTTCCTCTACATCTCCAAGTACTGCATTTCTCATGAGATACTTACCCTGTAGTGCTTAGTATCCCAATCTCCTATCTGTTCCTCCACTTTATCCACTTTTAAAAAAAGTTATTGAACATCTACTGTTCACGCTGAAGACGATGATTTTTATTTCCCATGTATCCAATATAGTAGGTATCATGGTATCCAGGATGCTAGAACACGAAATGAACAGAACCTGGAACCTGTTCTTGAGGTTCCTGAAGCCTAATTATTATGTTCAAGGCTCATAGGCTTGTAAATAGTAGAGTCCCCGTGAGTGTCCAGAGTAAGGCCTAGTGTTGAAATCTTCATTCGGCTACTATCTGCTGCCCAAACCACATGGAAATACCCTAAATAAGGTTCAGTAAAGAATAATCCATTTCTTTGAGGCATATATTTTTCCCTCATCTCGTTTTTTTTTTTTTTTCAGGAATAAAAATGCCAATTAAGAGAATTTCCCATGAACTTTACAACTTAGAAGGGAGGGGAGTGTGGTGGGGGAGGGGGCAGGAGAAAAAATAAGGGAGGAACCCTGTCCAAAAAGAAATATACTCATTACCTGCCTATGTAAATGTAAGCCCTCTGTACATCACCTTTACAGTAAAATTAGAGAGAGAGAGAGAGACAGAGAGAATTCTCCCCCAGAAAGGTAATTTTCCAATCTCCCTGGCTGTAGTTCCTGCTCTGGCAGCTAGAGGGCAGCGCAAGGCCCTCCGCCCTCCCAAACCCTTCCAACCTAGTAGAGGCGGAAAAATCAACCGCGGAGGGAGCGGTAAGCCACCGCGTTCTGTGCCTTCCTGCTGGATCCCGGGGCTCGAGGGAGTGGCTGTCTGCCGCCCCCCTTCCCTCGGCCTGTGGCACGTCCGTCCTCCACACCCACAGCTTGGATTCCCCAGGTGAGTGCAGCCCCGCCCCTCCCGCTCACCTGCGGGCCCCTCCCTGAGAATCCTGCTGACCTGCTAGCCTCTTCCTCCCTTCTCCACCCAGGGCTGGGCCTTGGCTTCCCCGCCCTGGCTGGAGGGGCAGGTGCAGTCAGGAGGCAGGCCAGGCCCTGGACAGCCGAATGCCTGCCAGGCCCAGGGCCACAGGCAGGCAGGCCACCTGTCAGTACCTACAGAGTCCACCGCCTAGTGCCCCAGGTGCCACCTGGGTCACAGAAGGAACAGGAGCGGCTGGTTGTCAGTGGGCAGGGCCAGGGCCAGGGTGAAGGAAATACAACAGCCTTCACGTGCAGAGAGCGCTGAGCTTCCCCAACTCCCAAGTACCCTGGCTAATCTCCGGCTTCAAGTCCAGAGGGCCAGCTTGGCCAACGAGCAAACAGCTGGAAGGCAGGGCTAGCAGCCTGGTTCAGCCAGACGTGAATGTCAGAGCCGAGCTGGAATCCAAAAGGGTAAGAGTTTTGCCCCCGATGAGCCCTGACCTGTATACAATCATCTGCGAGTTCAGCAAGATGGAAGTCAGATTATTCACCACCTCAGATAAAATTGGAGAGCTTTCTGTGGTCTTTCAGTCCAGCCAAGTGTTACAGGGGAATGCGAGGAAAAGAAAAAAAAAATGCCCAGATAAGACCCAAGAGAAGCAAAAGGCTGGGGGATCTGTGGGCTGCGTCATACCCAAGAGGGAGTCGTTACTGCCAGAAAACGGATTTAAACTGCAAGAGTTTACAGGGAATTTATCACAGCAGCGACACAGACCTACCTGTTCCCACCAAGCTCCTCTTGTTGCAACTCCAACGCACACTGGCTTTCTTGCCTCTCCAACTCTTCTGCACTTAAATTGTCTTTTGGAGACAGTCTCACTAGGTAGCCTAGGTTTATGACCTCCAATTCATGATCCTCCTTCTTCAGCCTCCCAAGGCCTAGTATTACAGGCATACACTGACTGCCGTGCCAGCTTCCCCTTAGAGAAGAGAAGGAAGTGAGCAAATGTGCAAGTTATGTCCCTGGCTATCTATGGTTTTGAATGAGAAACAGGTGTCAAACTTCCATTGTTAAGCAATTTCTCCTTTTCTTAAGAATTTCTTTCAAAAGAGTTAATGTGAGTCAAGTTGAGCCATTGCGTATTCTGTATTTTAATAACTTCAAAAGTTTTTCCAAACTTTTTTATTGTTAGCATAAAGGCGATGTAAGTCAGGGCAAGAATAGAAGTTTGTGTGTGTGTGTGTGTGTGTGTGTGTGTGTGTGTGTGTGTGTAAGATTGTTGTTTCTTTGTTTTGTTTTGGATTTTAGGCGTGTGGTTGGTTGGCTGGCTGGTTGATTGGTTGGTAGATCTCTCTACATAGCCCATGATGGCCTCCAATACATCATCTTCTGTCTCAGCTTCCTAAGAGCTGAAGCTGGTGCCACCATACTAACACATTTCAGTAGATTTTTTTAAATTCCACATACAAACTTAACAAAAGTAAGTTAAAATCAAGAAGCAGACTCTTACATTAAGAGAAAAACTGAGAAGAAATTTCAGCCAGGCACCAGTAGCACATGCTTATAATCTTAGATACTCAGGAGGCTGAGATCTGAGGATCATGGTTCAAAGCCAGTCAGGAAAGTCTGTGGCAAAGTGGCTCAAAGTGGTAGAGCACTAGCCTTGAGTGAAAGAGCTCAGGGACAACACCTAGGCCCTGAGTTCAAGCTCCACAACCAACATCCCCCCCCCAAAAAAAGAAATTTTATCTTAAACACCTTACAAGAACTTACAGATGATTTAATTGACCTCTTGTTATAAGAATAGCGTTCATGTATATGCTGTATAATTGATTTGCTCATTTTCAAATATTTACCAAATATTATCTTCTGTACACAGAGAGGTTAAACTTGTAAAAGTGTTCACTGACAAATCCCGCATACTTCCTGGCCCACACAGCAGTCTAGATTCTGTTGGGTGTCAAGTCTGTCCCACGTCTCTTCACGCTGTGGGTGGGTTGTGAGTATTTCCTCTTTTAGGAAGTTCTCTGGGGAAGATGAGCAGCAGTATTCAGTGTTCGTCTTAGGAGCTGATCAGCCTGGAGGCCTCCTGTAGTTACGGCAGCGCAGCAAACAGGTGGTGGGAAGACTGAGCAGCGAGGTCCAGCCAGGGCCACTGCCCAGCTGGGCTGCACTGGAGACGCTCAGATTGCCTTGACTCCCTTTCCCACTTCCCTATTGCCTCCACCAAGCTGCCCTGGTTCAGGGCCCCCCTGGTAAACATGCAACCACAGCTCCCACCTGCATAACGGATGCTATGTAGAGGACTCACCTTTACAGATGACAAGCTAACCTTCCCCAAGACGTTTGTGTCTTTGAGAGACTTCTGAGATTACCTGTGAGAAACCCTTTATTTTGGACTTTATTTGATTTTTACTTTTTTTTTTTTGGCACTTAGCTAAAGATTTTTTTTTATTTGACTTAAAAAAAAACAACTGAATAATTTCAACGCAGAGAGCCAAATTATAGCAGTGTCATGGTTTAGATAACAGGTACTCCCTGCCCCCCCCCCAGCCCCCACCACCAAAAAAAGGCTCAGGTGTCACATGCTAGACCTCCAGCTGGTGGCACTATTGAGAAGCGCCTTACCATGAAGACCCTGCCTTCAACCATGGATTCATCCATTGATGGGTTCATAACTTACTAGCGTAGCTGAGATGGTGGTGAACTAGGGTCAGGGCCTAGAGAAAGCAGCCATTGGAACAGGCTTTTGAAAGGTATCTTGTCCCTAGCACCTCCATCTTGCTGGTGCGTACACTCACTTGTGTGTGTGTGTGTGTGTGTGTGTGTCTGTCTGTCTGTCTCTCTCTCTCTCTCTCTCTCTCTCTCTCTCTGTGTCCTGCTGTCTCTCTCCCTGTGCCTATATCTCTGTCTCTCTGTGTGCATGTTCTTGTCTATTTCTGCATTTCTGCCTGCCTAACAACTCCTCCTCCTGCTTCTCTTCCCCCTCCTCCCCCTCCTCCCCCTCCTCCTCCTCCTCCTCCCCTTCTTCCCCCTCCCCCCCTCCTCCTCCTGGCCACCATGAGGGAAGCAGCTGCAGGTCACCCTCCTGTCCCCATGATGATGTCTCACCACAGACCCTCAGCAATGTCGCGAGCTGACTACGGCCTTAAACCATCAGCCAAAACAAATCTAGCTTTAAGCTGTTTATGTTAGGGACGGGTCAGGAACGCACGACAAAGAAATGGCACTTCTTTCTCCTGAAGAAATGTTTCCTGTGAGCAGACAGCAAGCGGCGTGGCTCCTGGATACACAGAGATTCTTAGGACACGTGTCCTAGGGGGGACACGCCTCACAGTGGCCCAGTGCGGAGCTCCCGTGTCCACGCCTCCCACACCAGTCACAGGGCTCTTAGCGTGAAGAAGCAGGCAGGAGGGCAGCAAGGCACCGGTGAGGGCCATTCTCCATGGTGGAGCCTTAGAAAACACATCTGTAGATGCAGGAGGCAAAACTGAGTCGGCTGGAGAGGAGTCATTAGCGCAATTAAGACTGTGTACGCAATACCTGCTCCAGGTAGCCCTTCCCCCGGCATTCCTTTTGCCTGTGTCACAGCAGTCAGAGACGGTGGAATTTGGCCTGTCCAGTACCTGCTTTTGTATGCTGCGCCCAGCCCGCTGGGGAAAAGCCTGACCCACTGAGGAAGCTCACAGCCTTGTGCTCTACCCTCCAGGACGGACACCAGGGTGCCTAGCGGAGGACACACAGCACAGAGACCGCATGCTGTCCACAGGGCAGATCTTGCATTGCACAGGGAGACCCTGAGCACGGGAAATTATGGGGAAGGAATCAAGGGAACTCTGGGGGCTGACAAACCTGCTCTCCACCTTGATTGTGGTGGTCAGACCTCACCCTATGCATTCATCCAACATCACCAAACCGGACTCCTTAAACGCGTACATTTTACTGCCTATACATTATACTTCCATAAACCTGACCTCCAAAACACAAACTGTGAGAGGGAAAAAGGCCAAGGTTGATATCTGATCTTTTTTTTGTTGTTGTTGGTCATGGGGCCTGAACTCTGGGCCTGAGCACTGTCCCTCAGCTCTTCAGCTCAAGGCAAGCGCTGTACCACTTGAGCTACAGCACCACTTCCAGTTTTCTAGTGGTTTATTGGAGATAGGAGTCTCACAGTCTTTCCTGCCCTGGCTGGCTTTGAACTGAGATCCTCATATCTCAGCCTCCTGAGTACCTAGGATTATAGGCTTGAGCCACCAGCGCCCAGCTTACATAGGATCTTTGTCTGCCCTACTTCTGGGGTCTGCTCTTCTTGTCTTTTCTCTCCCTTCCTCCCTCCCTCCCTTCCTCCCTCCCTCCCTCCCTCCCTCCCTCCCTCCGTCTGTCTGTCTGTCTGTCTGTCTGTCTGTCTGTCTGTCTGTCTGTCTGTCTGTCTCTCTCTCTCTCTCTCTCTCTCTCTCTCTCTCTCTCTCTCTCTCTCTCTCTCTGTACTGGGGTTTGAACTTTGGATCTCACACTGGCCAGGCCAGCTGTCCACCTTCCAGCCATTCCCCCAGCCATGCCCCTAGCCCTGAGCCTGCTCTTCTGACAACGATCGTTTGTCTAACCTGAATGTCTCAGAGGCGAGAGAAAGGATCTGGAGGTGAACCAGGTCCAGGCATCCAAAGGTGCTTATTGTATTTAATTCGCAGCACGGTGTAGACAGCCCTCATCTCCCTAGGTAGCACCTTCAGGGGTGTCCTAACACATCTAAATAGGTTTCAGTACATGTGGGCTAAATGTCCTAGAAACAGAAGTAAAACAAATAATAAAGCAAGCTCCATATGTTGAAAACTTACAAAAGGAATTCCAGAAAGTAAGAATTAACTGAAATTACAAGTATAGTCTGCTGCAAATAATTCTGTCTGTAACAAGAGTCTGAAACCTAAGATCAGGGAAATCTACCAAAATGATGAACAAAACAAAAAAAAATCAAAAATATGAAATAAACAACCTGGCCCAGTTGCTCATACCTGTAATCCTTTCTACTCAGAAGGCTCAGATCTGAGGATTGTGGTTCACAGACAGCCCATGCAAGAAAGACTGTGAGTCTAACTAACCAACAAAAAGCTGGAAGTGGATCTGTGGCTCAAGTGGTAGAGTGCTGGGCTTAGGTACAAAAGCTAAGAGGCAGCGCCCAGGCTCTGAGTTCAAATCCAATCACTGGTACCATGTGTGTGTGTGTGTGTGTGCGCATGCACACATGCTCACATACACCAGATATTTACATATATTTATATAAACATATATGAAAAAAGAGTTAAGATCACAGAACACCAATAGAATCTTACATCTACGTAGCAGAAATGCTAGAAGGGGAGAACTGAGAAAATACACAGAAGGAAAGTTTTAAGATAATTATTGAAGAATGAATAAGTAAAAGGTAGTGTATACACATAATAAAATAGTATGCAGCCATGGAAAGGAAAAGAAGTTTCCATGAGTGGATAGACCTTGAAAACATTATGCTAAGAGAAAGAAGCAAGACATAAAAGATCACACTTTAAGGCCGGGCGCTGGTGGCTCACGCCTGTAATCCTAGCTACTCAGGAGGCTGAGATCTGAGGATCGCAGTTCAAAGCCAGCCCGGGCAGGAGAGACCGTGAGACTCCTATCTCCAATAAACCACCAGAAAACCGGAAGTGGCGCTGTAGCTCAAGTGGTAGAGCGCTCGCCTTGAGCTGAAGAGCTGAGGGACAGCGCCCAGGCCCAGAGTTCAAGCCCCACGACCGACCAAAAAAAAAAAAAAAGATCACACTTTGTAGGATTCCATTTATACAAACCATTCATATTGGGCAGAGAGCAGATGATTGGTGGTTGGGAGCTAGGGAATGGGCTGAGGGCTGATAAAATCCTCTGAAATTGGACGGTGATGCTTATCCCATCTTAACAAATTTTAAAAAATCATTCAATTGTACATTTCAAAAAGCGATTTTAAAGCATGTAAATTACATATTAATTGTTAAAGCAATAATAGAAGAAAATGTTCAGAAATACAAATAATAATAATAGCTAAGATTAAATATGAAGCAAAGCATATGATTCTTACTGCCAAATCATCTCTATGGAATTAACACTACAAAAATCAACAAAGATAAAAAGCATTAAGAGAAAACTAACAGGGGCTGGGAGTGGTGGAAAAACATCTGTAATTCCCAGTGTGGGAAGCAGAGGTAGGGGAATAATGTCTGAGTTCCACCCAGGACCAAAAACATGAAATTCTATCTAAAAAATAACTAAAATAGAAAGAGCTAGGGCATGACTCGAGTGGTAGAGCACCTGCTCAGCAAGCAAAGGGCTTTAAGTTCAAACCCCTGTACCAACAAAACAAGAAAGAGTTAGAGAAAACTTAAACTGAAATTGGCATTACACTCCTCACCAGCAGGGAAGGAGAGTAATAGTGGGATGATTACAACTAAATGGACTTGATAAAATGAGACTTCCTTGGGAAACTATGATGTCAGTAAAATAAAAAATTATAATAAAACAATCCCTCACCTGCAATACTACTAGAAAACAGAATAATGTGTTCTCATACTTCTGCACAAATGTTATGGACTAAATTAGAACAGGAACTCAGACACCTAAGGAAATACAGCAGTATCTCTCATTTGGGAACAAAACATTCTAAACCTCAACATGGAGGCCTGAAACTGGGGACAGTAACAAATTTTATATCTAGGTTTTTTTTTTCTCCTATACATACGTACCTAATATAAAGTTTTATTTATAGGTCAGACACATTAAAAGAGTAACAACAGGACAGGAGTAGTGGCACACATCAATAATCTCAGGAATCTGCAGTAGAAGGATTAAGAGCTTGAGGCCAGCCTGGGCTACATAGCAATATCCTTTCTCTCTCACTCTCAAAAAACAAAAAAACAAACCCACAATGGTGTTAACAGCAGTACTTGGGGTGTGAGCTCAGTGGTAGACAACTTATCTCATGCAAGGCTCTAGGTTTGATCCTTAGTTCTTAGAAACAAAATGAAACAAAAAGTAAGACTAACAATCCCTCACAATAAAGTAGATCAATAGTTATCGATAGTAACATTAATATTTATAGCTTTTCTTTGGTCCATTTGAATTTCTAACATCACTGGTCTTGTGTTTTGAAGCTGCTATGCATAAAGTAAGGGTTACCTTGAATACAAGCACCGTGACACCAACAAAACTTCATCTTCCAAGACTATTACTAAAATAAGAATGGAAAGGTAGCATATACCTCATGGACTCACTGGACAAGGTGATAAGTCATTTCTAGGTCAGACAGCATGAGATTCTTGATATTCTTGAGACTCTTATTTATTTTAGGATTTTCCAGCTAAGACCACAGTTAACACCATGGAATTCCGTGGTCTATGGGGGGGGGCGCTATAATTATATCTTTTTTTTTTTTTTTTTTTTTTGGGTCCAGTCGTGGGGCCTGAACTCTGGGCCTGGGCGCTGTCCCTCAGCTCTTCAGCTCAAGGCTAGCGCTCTACCACTTGAGTCACAGCACCACTTCCGGCTTTTTTTCTTTTTGCTTATGTGGTGCTGAGGAATCGAACCCAGGGCCTCAGGCATGCAAGGCAAGCGCTCTACCACTGAGCCACCTTCCCAGCCCTATAATTATATCTTTTAAGAAAATGCTCTTCAAGGGGCTGGGAAGGTGGCTCAGTGGTAGAGCATTTGCCTTATAGGCATTAGGCCCTGGGTTCATTCCTCAGCACCACATAAGCAGAAAAAAAAAAAGCCAGAGTGGTGCTGTGGCTCAAGTGGTAGAGCGCTAGCCTTGAGCTGAAGAGCTGAGGGGCAGTGCCCAAGTCCAGAATTCAAGCCCCACAACCGGACCCCCCCCCAAAAAAAAAAAAAAAAAAGAAAATGCTCTTCAACACGTAATGTGATTAAGAAACAAATAGTCTTAGTGATAAAGTGATAAGCACTCCCACAAGAACACTTAGCAAGTTAGGATACACTGACAGCTTACTACGACATGACATCCAGGGCCTAGGCTCTTTCCATGTTTTTGGTCTGCAATGCTAAGCTGTGGTCTTCACTCCTGATCCAACATCGACATTTTTGTTTGTTTGTTTGGCCAGTCCTGGGTCTGGGCACTGGCCCTGAGCTTCTTTTGCTCAAAGCTAGCACTCTACCATTTGAGCCACAGCACCACTACTGGCTTTTTCTGTTTATGTGGTACTGTGGAATCCAACCAGGGCTTCATGCATGCTAGACAAGCACTCTACCACTCAGCCACATTCCCAGCCCCCAACATCAGCTTTTTTTTTTTTGGTCCAGTCGTGGGGCCTGAACTCTGGGCCTGGGCGCTGTCCCTCAGCTCTTCAGCTCAAGGCTAGCACTCTACCACTTGGGCCACAGCACCACTTCCAGCTTTTTTCTTTTTGCTTATGTGGTGCTGAGGAATCGAACCCAGGGCCTCATGCATGCAAGGCAAGCGCTCTACCACTGAGCCACCTTCCCAGCCCCCAACATCAGCTTTTACACAACCACATCCACCATCAGAATGAAAATGAACACATGATGATTGTTGATTTCTTTCTTTCTTTCTTTTCAGAAACATCCATCCCAATCTCTTCCTGTTCTTACAGTGCATTGGCTAGAATTAGGATTAACTCTTTTGCCCTAAACCAATCACAGACGAAGGGAGTTTAGTTCATCAGAACTTACGTAGACCAATCACATCTTATCAACCGGAACTAAGCACATCACTCACTGAACAAATGCAATGCTCTTGGAATAAAAGGGCATGATTCTGGTGGGTAATACTAGGGTCATCAAGCTGACTGACCAACCAACATCCCTCATGACACCACTGACAACCTGTCCGTCATTTCACAAAACCCAGATCCTCGGATGACAAAAAGCTGTACAGTCACAAAGTCTCCATCCTCTTACTTTAATGTGTATTCATCTTTTTAGTTAAGACCATTTATCGTGTGCTGGCATCTGCAAATTAACACTGGCTCCTGGGGAGAAACTCTTGAGGAAAAAATAATCATACCGCTGCATTTTTCAAAGGTCTCGCATCAAAAATTCATCAAGTGTTAAAACCCAGTTTGTCTGATACTGTTCAAATGATTCATATTACAAATAGCTCCTAGAAAGACAGCACATGTAACAGCCTAAAAAATTGGAAGAGAGGCAGGCATGTTCCTTTCTCGATGAAGAAAGACAGTGGTTGTCATTTGCATGTTTTCCTCCCTTGTGTCATTTGAATGTCCCTGGCACATTTCTTCATTTTAAGACTTTCCTGAGGAGTCTATTTATCAAACAGGTATTGGCTTGCTACTTCAGCAGCCCCATCAAGGGTTGATTTACTAATATATCCCCTAGACTTTCTGTGAAATCTATGCAGCTGGTGTCCGGAGTGCCTCATAATTCCCGCCTATTTTAAGTGACGAGCTCAGTGTTTAGATGAGAGTTGACATATGAGCGGTGCTCACAGTTCACTGTCAGAGTAGCTCTGAATAATTAGCACCAGCAGCTCTTCTTCCCAGATAGTAATACCTTAGATCATAAGTGTCAAACACAGCACCAAGATGCAACTGGAAAAACCTCCAAAGGGAAGGAAGGCCGTAAATCATGGGAGACTTCACTCTATATTTGCCTTCCATTTTACTATCAGAAAAATAAACCCAGGATGGGGAGATTTAAAATCCCGCCCTTCTCTACTCTAGTTCATTACTTAGCAGGCTGGCTTTGTTGAAGCTGTTCCCTGAAGGAGGACTGAGAGAGGAGGAGGCTTCTCTGATGCAGGGGTGAGTTAATGCTTTCTGGGGGTGAGAGAGGTCAATGGAAACAAAACCACTCTACAGCATTTCCAGGGAGCATGTGCCCCTTTACCCATGATGCTCTGTGGCACACACCCGAGCTGTGGAAGCTGAGCAGTTATCCTGGCCCCATGCAGAGGTGTTTCTGACTAAAATATCTTCCCTCCTGCTGTACCCAGAGGCAATTCGTTTTGTAGTTGGGGCCTAAGCTTTGACATGGATGTTAGCGTGCAATGTCCGTGAGTCCTAAATGCACTTTGCCCTATCCGACCAGGCCCTAGTCCTCTGGTGAGTAAGTCCACGTCCCCATCTACCTCCCATAACAAGTATGACTCTTCCAATTGCAATCATTGGGTCTCTAACGTCGAGAAGAGAAAGCCTTACTTCCTGGGGAGGAAAAACAAAACCAAACGACATTACCCTATCTTTAGAAAACCAGGGCTATCCAAAGGCTCTCAGTGGATTCAGCCCAGGTCAGTTCCCCGTATTTCTTCTTCTGAGGTCCCCCAAGTAATCCTATTCCCCTTTTTATTCTAGAAGTCCTTTGTGTATGTAAGAAGTCCTGTACACCAAGGGAGTCACCTCTGGCTCTTTATCCCTTTGTCGTGTGGCAAAGTCTTTATGTATTACCCAATTGCCCTCATCTTTCATTCTTACAAAAACACTATGCGGAAACTTTTCTGTACCCATAACTTCCAGATAAAGAAGTGGAAATGAAGGCAGAAGTGGCCGCGCTCTCCGTGGCTGTGTGGAGCAGAGCCAGAACCGCTGAGGGCCAGAGCTCCTACTCTGGGTCATCTTGTACCTGAATCCACAGCTGTCGCCTTCTTCTGCCTACGCAGAGACGGGAGTTTCTCTTTTCATTGGCTCACAGAGCTTGTTTCACAATCGCATCCTCGGCCCACATCTCTCCTCTCCTAGATTCATGTGTGCAACTGCCCAAACTTCAACCACCACACAACTCTCCCTCACCTCAACCTTACCAGGGCCAATGCGCCTCTCCTGCTGCTCCCCCCAAACCAGAAAGTAGCTTCACTAGCCATTCAGCTGTTCCAAGATACAAGTCTGAGAGTTCCCCTTGAATTTTCCTTCAGTGCCCACATCCAGATCATCCCCAAGCCCTCAGTTCCTCTTCGTGTGTGTGTGTGTGTGTGTGTGTGTGTGTGTGTGTGTGTGTGTGTGTGTGTGTGTGTTGTCTGTGCTCATTTCTTCTCATTCATCCTGTCATTAGTAAAGGCCACCGACATCTCACCCGAGTGACTCCAGCAATCCCCATCAGATCAACAGACATTGAGATTTGTCCACATCCTGACTCTACTGCATGCTGTCAGCAAGGATCTTCCCAAAGGAAAATCTGACTAAGTCACTTCCTGGTTTATGTTTTCATGATTTCCCACCCCACAAAAATACTAACCCAACTCTTTAAATGAATTGCAAAACTTTTAACTCCTCCCCCATTCCTCCTCTCCAAATTCAGCCCTCAGTATTTACCTCCACCCTTTAAACCATCACAGTAAGGAACCTCCACCCATTCCTTTGGTGCTTTATGTGGTTTTACCTCCAGGCCTTTATAGATACTGCTTTTTCTTCTCCCTTGTTGTCTGGTGAGCTAGCCAACTCCTACTGACTGTTTCTATTTCAGCAGTGTATATGTGTGTACATGTGCGTGCATGTCAGTACTGGGGCTCGAACTTGGGGACTTGTTCTTGCTTGGCTTTTCTGCTCAACACTGGTGCTCTACTATTTGAGCCACAGCTCCACCTGCAACTCTTTACTTGGAGACAAGAGTCTTCCAGACTTTTCTGCCTGGGCTGGCGTTGAACTGTAATTCTCAGATCTCGGCCTCCTGAGTAGCTAGAATTATAGGTGTGAGCCACTGTGCTTGGCTCTAACTTCAGTTCTTTAGTTATTCTCTTGTCAAGAAGACTAACATTAAAAAAAAAGATTATCACCTCCACATGTTGAAATGATGCACTCTAAGGGATGCTATCACTTATTATTGTATCTTACCTTAATTGTTTCCATAAGGAAAGGAATTATTTCTGTCTTATATATCTATTTACATTTTCCTGAAAATTTTCTGTACAAAGAAAGAGCTTGAAAAGAATGTATTGGACAAATGACTAGATGGAGGAAATATGACTGCCAGAATTCTTGGTGCACCTGAATGTCCTTCTTCAGCCTATATTTGTGAGCGTGGTGTTGTGGCTTTATGCCTTTGGGTTCTGTTCATCATTTCAGATTGCAGCGGCATGTTCTCGGGTTCTGATTCTCTAGCATATCAGCCATTACTACCACTCTAGTATTATCCGAAACCTTGATGAACTTGCTTTCCACATCTTCATTAGGCAAGGACAGAGCTCACTAACACCCAATAGTCACCAAACAGCACTATTGCATATGCTAATTTAATCAGGTTCAAATTTGCTACACTTTTGTCCCCTTCAAGGATAGCATGGGTAAACTTGCCAAGAGCCTTCTTAAAACTCACCACGAGGTTACTAAAATGCCTTTACACTTCGAGTTTCCCTCCCCTTTGGGTACCATGTTCCATGGTTTTATCAGCCATGCTGTAAAGTCCCCCTGGCTTATCCTGACATCCATGCATTTTCAGACTTGGATAATGCAAACATTTAAATCAGATCAATTGTCATGTTCCCATATCCACAGTCACTGGGTAGTTTTTAAACTTAAACTAGAGGCAGTACCCATCTGGCATTCACAAAACAAGCCCTGCCTGGAACCCATTCCTCTATGTCTTCTTGAGAACTCTAGAGAGCCACTGTGTGAGCCTCTTGTCTCTACTAGATTTCCATCCTCCGAGAGTTGACATTAGGGATCAGCCTCTAAAGAAGGTAAAGAGAAGCCATTTGGTAACACCTTCAACAAAGAAAAACAGTTGTTGTATTCTTCTTTATGTGATTCCAACATTTCTTGGTAACCTGCCCTGTCTCCATAGCAAAATTTAAACTCGCCACCTGCAAGTCATGAGCAAGGAATCTTTATTCACGTAGAATAGAGCAATCTGAAGAACCACACCTGAGCCTCTCAATGAGGCACAGAGGCTGAAGTCTCTCTGGTGTGTAACTATCCTTTCTGACTTTTCCAGGCTGTTATTTTTCTATGAATGTAAGCAACATGTTTTTTTTTTCAATGACTAGAAAAAAAACAGATATTTATGAATCAAAAATAGAGTAATAAGGGAGGCTGGGAAGGGATGTGAAGGGTAAACAAAGGAGGAGGCTGCAATGCTTGATAAGAAATGTACTCATTATCTTGCCCATGTAATTGTAACCCCTCTGTACAGTATGTTCACAATAAAAAAATAAAAAAATAAAAAATAAAATGACAAGAAAAAATAGAGTAATAATAGATTAAAAGAAATTATTTTATAGTTCCTAGATGCTAAAGGCATTTAAGTATTCCATAGTTGAGCTTTACCTCTTCCCAATTAAAAAAACTAGCAAGTTACAAAGTAATTATAATAATTCTCTGAGGTTTCTGGATTATTACCTAACTACAAATGGGTTTTGGTTCATCTCTTAGCAACTGTGATCTGGAGTACATCGGGAAACCTAAGGCTTCCATGATACAATGGTGATTGGTTTGGAGGGAGGGCAATACTGTTGAACTGGAGAAACTGATCTAAAACATCCAGCTACCATGGGTCTGCCACAGATTCAATTCCTTTGGTCTCACTAGGGTGCTAGTCTTCCAAATCGTGAGCACTGTCATTTACTTTCAGATACTGGGTCCTTACTGTGAGCTCCATGCCTCATTCTGCAATCCGTACAGAGGCTTTCTTCCTAGCCAGTTTCTTCTATTACTGTTTGCTGATAGAACTCGTGACATATAAAACCACCCATGCTACCTTCCAGTTTCGTTTATCCTTTCCAACAATTTAATCAACATACGGTCATGAGTTTGGAAAAACTGCATAAACCCGAAGCTCAAGGAAACTTTCAGCCCTGGAGGCCAATAGAAGTGATGATTGTTTAGAATGACTCTGTGCCATTTGCTAAGGGGAACAGCATTTGTAAAAATCTCACCTTCTAATCTGGACCTTAAAACAGAAATATATAAAACGTTCAAGACTTATCAGTAATGCAATTGTTTGATCAGCTCAGTGAATTAAAAAAAAGCATGCTCTGGGCTCCTTTGCATGCTGACCTCCTGTGCACAGTTTTTGTTTGTTTGGTTTTTTGGGGTTTTTTTTGGGGTCCGGTTGTGGGGCCTGAACTCTGGGCCTGGGCACTGTCTCTCAGCTCTTCAGCTCAAGGCTAGCGCTCTACCACTTGAGCCACAGTGCCACTTCTGGCTTTTTGCTTTTTGCTTATGTGGTGCTGAGGAATTAAACCCAGGGCCTCAGGCATGCAAGGCAAGCGCTCTACCACTGAGCCACCTTCCCAGCCCCCCTCTGCACAGTTACCTCCAGCCTTTCTCGGTATTTTTCTCTGCTATACATAAAGGCTTTCACTGGTATACTGCCAGTTTGTGGCTAAGTTCCTCTTCTGAGGGACAGCTTGAAGAATTCACCGTATGCATTTTCACTCTATGCAAACCAGCTGCCAGCATCCTATGTCACTAATGCTGCCATTTCTAAAAGAGTTTTTGGAGTCAACTTGTACTTGATGCACAAAAGCACTCATGTGGCGTTTTTCTTTTAAACATTAATATTGCTTATTTTGAAGGCAAGGCAAGGAGCCCAGTGATAGACTGAGTTGGTTGACAGAGCAGCAGAGGTGAAGGGCATGGTCTGTCTGAGTCGGGTGGCCCAGGGCCTCACATCTGCATCCGCTGCACGAGCGAGCATCCGTCAGTAGAAGCCGGCTGGTTTTCAGACCTTGCTCCATCTTGCCACAAGAATAATTGCCTGCTCTGAGCCCACAAGATGAGTGATCAGGGCCGTGTCAGGTGCCAAGCTGCTCCAAGCCCTGCAACCACGTTTCCAGTTAATGCCCACGCCTGTGGCGGTCCAGATGCTTTCCCAATCATGAAGGACACTCCTTGAAGGATGAGCTTTTAACCTTGCAGCTGGCCATTTATAATGTTTCTGATTAGGACATACCACCATCTCCACTTCCAGGTGGTTGCTCACCATAGGCAATAAGGGCTCTTTCTTGTTTATGAATTCCTGAGCTGTTTGTGTGTCCCGGAGACTATCATGTGTGATCGCAGCCAACAGTTATGCGTCATCACTCTTTGTGCTGGTACTAGGGCATGAACTCAGGGCCCAGGCACTGTCCCTTAGCTTTTTTTGCTCAAGACTGGTGCTCTACTACGTGAGCCATACTTCCATTTTGGGGTGGTTAACTGGAGATAAGACTCTCACAGACTTTCCTGTCCTGCCTGGCTTCAAATCCTCAGATCTCAGCCTCTTCAGTAGCCAGGATTACCCAGCTGTGAATAATCATTTTTGATTGTTGTCTCTTTACTGTATTATAAAACACTATGGAATATTTAGCCAGGAACTATTGGGAGAAATGAGTGTGTGTGTATGTGTGTGTGTGTGTACTTGTGTTCAGAAGCTAACAGGGAATCAGAGAGCTTCAAGACACAGAACAAACACATCCAATGAAATGTCCTTTCTTAAAGGCAGAAGTGAATGCTCAAATCCCAGGTAAAAACTCGATCACTCAGAAGTGTTTTAGGTTAGCCTGTGGAGCCCTACAAGCCACTCCTACTTCAATGCTTGCATCTCAATTGTACTTACGATTGTTCTTACTCTCTCCCTCTCTCCCTCCATGCCATACCCCCGCCTTGTGAACTTTCATAGAATCAGGAATTTTAGAAAAGTCCCCAGTGGGTAGGTACTTGAGAGCTGGGGCAAATCTTTCATTGCACTGGGTTCTGAATAATTGTTTTATTTTCTCAGTAAGAGAAAGCTGTGATTACAAAGCCAACAGTCAAGGGTAATATGGTAAATCAGCCTAATGATGTGTGAAGAAAACTATATTAAGAAAAAAGACGTTTGTTTTCCTGCATTGAAAAGGGGAGAGAAAAAATCTGGATGTTTCGGGGAGACTGAAAAATTTATACCACAGAGTTCTAGGGTGTTTTTTTTTAGTTCTCTCTCTTCTTTTTTTTTCCCCAAAGCCTTAAAACAACATGAGAAAACTGAAGAATCTTGGACAACAGTCAGTCCCCCACTGAGTGTAAGAGCGCAGCTTGGTTTTATGTTTATACGTTATATCCAGAAGTTAATTTTTTTTTAATGCTCCAAGGAGCAAACCTGTTTGAAAATCTATGAGTTGGAGAACATTCTTTCTTCCGTGTTAATATGAAATCTCAATAGTTACTACAGTGGTCCTAACAACTGGTTTTAAATAAAAATTGCATTATTTATGATCACATATTGACATCCAAAGCATAGTATTACTTAAAATTATTACCTATTCTCTCTCTGTCTCTGTCTGTGTGACTGTGTGCATGCCTGTGCACATGTGTGCATGTGTGTGAGCATGTATACCAGGGTCTGAACTAAGGACCTCAAGCTCTCCCTCAGCTTGCTTGCTGGTGCTCTACCATTTGAGCCACACCCCAAATGTAGCTTTTTGCTGGTTAATTGGAGATGAAAGTCTCGTGGACTTTGTTGCCCAGGCTAGCTTGAACCGCTTTCCGCGGATCTTAACCTCCTCAATAACTAGGATTACAGGAGTGAGCCACCAGTGTCCAGCTTTTTACCTATTTTTATGTTTATAAAACTGGCCTGTGACTAGAAAGTAGATGGAATTCGACGTCATGCCAGAGAATTCTCGGAAGGGAGGAAGACTTCCAGGAAAACATCATTGTCCCCATTCACGCCTGTAATCTCCCATGTTCACACGTCATCACCTACCTGGATGAGGGATAGAGCAGAGGGCTCTCCATAAGACAGAGGTGCCAGCTACTGTTCCCTAAACAGGAAGCCCTGGTGCTTTTAGTAAAGCATTGGCTTTCAGAAATCTTATATCTTAGAATTGCTGAGTTCTAAAACTCTGCCTTCACATAGGCTATTTGCTAAGATTTTAAAATAAATCTTTAGCCATGTGAGGTGGTTCATACCTAAATCTTAGCTGCTTGGGAGGCAGAAAAGATGAAAATTAGACATTAGCCCAGACGAAATGTTAATAAGATCTTCATGTCAATCAATAAGCTAGTTGTGGTGACTCAAACCTGTCATCCTAGCTACTCCGGAAAATAGATCAGAGTCTGGAGCCAGTCCTGGGTAATGCATAAGACCTTGCCTGAAAAATAACTGAAACCAAAAATGGACTGGGGATATGGTTCAAGTGGTAGAGTACGTCCAACAGAAGAACAAGGCCTTTAGCTCAAATACGAGTACCACCAAAAACAAACAAACTAACAAACAGGACCTTAATTGTATTTCTTGCACATGTGAAAACTTTAACCAAGTACGAACGTCTGTTGTGCATTTAAGCCCATTTTCCATCCCAAGTTCTCCCCCAAAATAATCTTAATACTAGATTGCATGCATAAATAAGCACATATTTCTCTTTCTCTTTTATTTTAGTTAGCCTTTTCGAATAATATATCCACTGTCCTGTGCCTGGATCTTTCCATTGAACATACCTTGGAAAACAATCCATGTCAGCAAACAGGAGTCGCAGTCTCCTTTTTCACACAGCTCGGCTCCATTCCTATTGTTTGCTTTCTAGGCGGTCTCAGGGGTATAGATCCTGGTTCCTGCCGAATTCCCTGCGTTCCATATGAATCCTCTCCAGCTTTCTAATCATTCGCATTCCTGTCCGAACGTACAGGACTATCCTGCTCAGCTAGACTGGCTTCCTCCTGCTCCTTTAACCCACTCAGTGTGCCCCGTACCCAGGGAATATGTACAGTGCCTCCACTGGGCCCCCTGTGCCTGTTCAGTCTCACATCCTACACCCACACATGTCCCCCACACTCCTCTTGATGAAGCACAGTTGAAAAGCTACTGGCTTGCTTATCTTCTGGACTCCTACATCCTTTCTCTTTATTTATTATTTGTTTGTTGTGCTGGTATTAAGGCTTACACTTAGGGCCTGGGCTCTGTCCCTTTTTCACTCCTGGCTGATGCTCTAACGCTTGATCCACAGCTCCACTTCTGGCTGTTTGGTGGTGCACCCGAGATAGGAATTTCATGGACTGTCCTGACCGGCCTGTCTTTGAACCGTGATTCTTACGCTTCAGCCTCCTGAGTAGACAGGGTTCCAGATGCTAGCCAGTTATCAGCCTGATCCTTTCTCTTTGTGCATCGAGGGACTCAGGGCTGTGCTTCTCAACATCAGCCTTCCAGGGAAGCCATTTTCAACGGCTCGCTGCTCAGCTGGTTTTCACCTGATGAGCATCCCAGACTGCACTCACTGTCACACTTGGCAGGAGGTACGACCTGTCCTTTGTCTCCATCTGCCTCACACCTCGCCTGGCCATGCTTTGTTACGGCCTCTGCACGCAGTGAGATGCCAGAAGCAAGTTGCCTGGCATCAAAAAGAACCATCGGAAACGAGTTCTTCCCAGAGGACAATCTGCTTCTCTCTGCACTGCTTGGCTGTGGCCACAGATTTTGGCTCATTCCTTGATTCTTTCAGTCTGACATATTCGGCATTTTCAGTCGCACTCGTCAGCAATTTTCCTTCCTCCCAACCCCCTCCCCGGTGTTATGTTAGCCAACTTTAACAAAAAGTCCACTCTGTTCTAAAGTAGGAGCATACAGGCTGGATATTAAGAAACCATTATCATTCTACAAAGACATTGACATTGGAAAAAGATACACTCATTTATTAAGGTATATTCAGACAAACACAGTGACAGAAATAAGCTAATGTGCGATGTCTTTTTGTCCTCTTCGGAAGTATAACAATATTGTGTGCCACCAAAAACTAAGCCAAAGAGCCAGCTGGGCTCCAATGGCTCTCATCTGTAATCCAAGTTACTCAAGAGGCTGAGATCTGAGGTCAAAGCAAGCCAAGGCAGACAAATCTGAGACTTCCTATTTCTAAAAAAACAGCAAAAATCTAGAAACGGTGGTGTGGCTTAAATGGTAGAGTGTCAGCCTTGAACAAAAAAGCCAAGCAAGAGCATAAGGCCCTGAGTTCAAGCCAGTACCAACACACACACACACACACAAAAACATACACACACACATACACACACTCACACACATACACACATACACACACTCACACACATACACACACATACACATCCACACATCCACACATACATACACACATCCACACATACATACACACATACAAATACACACACATACACACACACATACATACACACATTAAAAAGCCACACACTGTAAAACAAGGCTATAGTTAACTGGTATTTCAATTGTATATTGTATTCAAGAGTGTAGTCGACAGTAACAACACTTTGCCAAGCCTAAGCAGAGAGATTTTGAGTCAATGCCAATTAAAATGAATATTGAGTCTGACCCCTTCCCTCTACTTCCTCTCTATAAACACCCCCCCGGGGTGAGGAGGTAGAAGGATAGTTCTCTTTAGAGGAAGGTCATTTGTGTGTGTGTGTGTGTGTGTGTGTGTGTGTGTGTGTGTGTGTGTGTGTGTGTGTGTGTGTGTGTGTGTATGTGTGTATGTGTGCTGATACTGGGTCTTGAACTCAGGGCCTGGGTACTGTCCCTTAGCTTTTATTCACTCAAGGCTAGTGCTCTGCTACTTGAGCCACAGCTCTACTTCCAGCTTTTTACTGGTGAATTGGAGGTAAGTTATCTGCCAAAGATGAGTTATCTTTGAACTCAAATCCTCAGATCTCAGCCTCCTGAGTAGCTAAGATTACAGGTGTGAGCCACAGGCCCCCAGGTGGGAGGTCACGCTTTGAGCAAATGGATGGATAGGGGTCACTGTGCTTTAATGTAAACATGAGAACATTCTGTTTTAAAACAGTCTCACATGGGTACAATTGTTCATTTACTTAGGTTACAGCATTTTCTACAACATTAAAATACAAATACCTCTCTTAGCAAAGGCAAAAGCATATTTATGCAAGGAGAAAAATCTCTACACATTTGTACTTAGCAGTTGCTACTCTGTGCACAAATATTCTAAAGTAGACTTTTTTATGTTTTTATCATAAAAATAGTGTACAGAGGGGTTACAGTTTCATGAGTAGTAAGATAATGAGTACATTTCCTATCGAGCATTGTTACCTCCTCCTTTGTTTTTTTTTGCTTGTTTGTTTTTGTTTTTTGGGTCTGGTCATGGGGCCTGAACTCTGGGCACTGTCCCTCAGCTCTTCATTGTTATGTGAAGAAAAGAAGATTATAAATAAAAGTTAAAACATTATCCCATTTTAAAATGAAAAATTTTCAAATGCTAGACCCTTCTTCCACTTACAAAAGACTAGAAGAGTAAAATTCATGATTTTCATAGCATTAATATCTATTCGTGGGATAAGAGTGAAGCCTTTTGTCACTACCTCTTTTATTTTTCAATGAACATAGATCTCCATAGTAAGAAAGGTATGAGTATATGCATGTATTCATGCAACTTTTTGTATGTAACTTGTTGGCAAGCCTCTTCCATTTTCACCTGTTCTAAGTATAATTAAAGTAGAACCTCAGTGGAGATGAGCATTTAATGTGAAGAAGACTGAATAAGATTTGTGCAGATACAGAAATTCCCAAGGGAATTTCTCTCACTCTCAGCCAACTGAGATTTCAAACAGGTGGAAGATGCAGAAAGGCCTTGAGAATGCTTGGGTACGTGGATTAGACCTAATTCTCTGAGCCTCAAAAGTTGCAAAATGGCAGAGTCATTGCCTTCCTGAACTTTGACAGTGGATGCACAGACTCTCAGATAATAATGATTCTGTTTTCTTGCGGGGTAAGAATATACAACATGTGGTCTTCCATCTTTACCAATTTTTATTCTTTGTTGATTCCACATCAATGCTCTAGCGCTTATGCACCATGAGTAACCCAAACTTGCCACCTGTGCATCACCCGTGTGGGTTACACCATGCATCTCCTCTCCTCCACCAATCTACCCATTCATTCTATGACTGTGACTATTTTAGGTATGATTTGTCATCACTGGAATCCTCTTTCTATGACAGGCTTATTTCTCTTTACATGTGTCCTCAAGATGCATCTGTGTTGTCACACATAGCCTATGTGTGACAGGATTTCCTTCTTCTTAAATCAGAGTAATATTCATCAGTGGGTATAGATCCGGCCTTTTCTGTCCATTAATTAGTTGATAAACATTTGTTTCCACATCTTACCACTGTGAACAGTGTGGCAATGAACATGAGAGTACCGATGTTGGTTTTTTGGATAAATATCCTGAAATGAGGTTCTGGATCATGTTACAGTCCTAGGTGGACATGGTTTTTCCGGAATCTCCACGCAGTGTTTTTGTAACGTTGCAATAGTTGCATTCCCATAAAGAGTCTGCAAGCTTTCCGATGTCTCCACCTGCTCACCAACACTTCTTGCCTTTTGATTTGGGTAACACTATCTGAACAAAGATTATTAGGGGTAGTTTTTAAAAATTCTGTTTCTTTGCTCTTGAGTCACAGACATTCATTATATACTTTTGAGATTAACTACTATATTCGTTTCTTCTTCATCTCTATGACCAAATACCCACCAGAAACAAGGAAGTATTTGTTTGGGTGTACTGTTTCAGGCGGTTGCACGGGATGGGCAGAGCACCATGGAGCGTGGAGCACGTGGAAGGGATTCTTCACCTCACAGCAACCAGGAACAAGAGAGTCAGGAGGGGGCCAGGGACAGGATACCCGGAAGGTCCGTCTACCAGTGACATGCTTTCTCCACTTGAAGTTTCCAGGCCTCCCAAAATAACACTAAAGCTAGAGACTGAGCCCCCAGCATATGAGACTTCTGGAAGAAGACTGCATATCCAAGCTATAGCAACTCCTTATAAAATACATAGTTGGCAAGTATCTTCTGCCATTTTATAGATCGTCATCTTCTCATTCTACTGATAGTTCCTTTTGTTGTGACTCACTTATTTTTGTTTCTTTTTGCTGATGATTGTGGTTGTGGGACTTGAACTCAGGGCCTGGGCCCTATCCCTGAGCCTTTTTTGTGCTCAAGGCTAGCACTCTACCACTTGAGCCACAGCACCACTTCCAGGTTTTGAATGGTTTAATTGGAGATAAGAAGGGTCTCAGGGGACTTTTCTGTCTTCAATGCTTCCAACCACAATCCTCAGATCTCAGCCTCCTGAGTAGCTAAGATTATAGGCATGAGCCACTAGCACCCAACTTATTTCTGTTTATCATTTTTGTTTTGTTCTGGGATTTTATTGTAAGAGCCATGAGATCACTTCTGAGACCAAATTTTAGGAAGCTTCTTTCTTTTGTTTTTCTTCAATGACCTTTTCAGTTTTAAATCTTACGTTTGTCTTCAACCCATTTTGAGTTGATTTTGTGCAGAGTGTAGGATAAGAAGCTAATTCTTTCTTTTACATGAAGATGTATAGTTCTCCCAAAATCTTTGTCAAAGAGACTAACCACTCTTTATTGCATGTTCTTCATGCTTGTTGAAGACCCGTTGACTGCGCATATGTGGATTTATTTCTGAGCTCTCTGTTCTTTTTACTGGTCTGACAGCCTCTGTGCTGGTTCCATTCTGATTACTGAATATATTTTGAAAAATGCCTCCAACTTTGTTCTTTCTCAGAATCAATTTGAAAGTTGTTGATCTTTTGTAACTTTACATGAATTACAGAAGTTTGTTTTTTGTGTTTTTTTTTACTAGTTCTATACAAATGCTACTAACATTTTGAGATCATTGTGGGCAATTTGAATGTTTTAATAATATTGTATTTCAATCCATGAACACAGATGGTTTCTTGATCTTAGAGACAATTCTAGTTGTTCACTGTTGAGTATAATCTTAGCTGTGAGGTTTTCGTATGTGACCTTTGTTTTTTGGGGGGTACATTCTATTCCTAGATTGTTGAGAATTTTCATCAGGAAAGGGTTTTGAATTATACCAAATAATTTTTCTGCCTATATTGAGATGATCACATGGGTTTTGTCCTTTATTACTTAGTGTGATATTTTTCACAATGATTTTTGTCATTTGAACTATTACTTGCATACCAGTGTAAACCCCATTGCTAATGTTATATGATTTATTTGATATGCTGTTGGATTTAATCTGCTAGCATTTGTTGAGTTTTTTATAGTTGTTTTCCTTTAAATCTCTATTTTTTAGGGATATTGGCATGTAGTTTTCTTGAAGTGCTTTGTCTGACTTTAATATCAAAGTAATGCTGGCAATACACCATGTTTGGAATTATTTCTTCCTCTTTAATTTCTTGGAAGAATTGGAGAAGGATTTGTATTCATTCTTCTTAAAACATTTGGTCACATTTATCATTGATTCTGGTCCTAGACTTTCCTTTGTTTCAAGACATTTTGGTTACTGATTCATTTCAATACCGCTATTGTACTGTGTAGACCTTCAAGCTGATGTAATCTTAGTATTCTGTATGTATCTGGGAATTTAGTAATTTCTTCTAGGCTATTCAGGTCTTTTTTCATGTTAATAGTAGTTTCTTAGGATTCTTTTTATTTCCCCAGTATCAGGTCTATATCTTCTGTCATCTCTGATTTTGATTTATTTGAATCTTGGCTGTATTTTTTTCTTAGCCTAGCAAATGGAAAGTCGAGCTAAAGTCTCTTAATTTCAGAAATGTTATTTTCTATTTCATTTATTTCTGCTTTAATCTCTGGTAGCTTTGAGTCTAGTCATTTTTAAAGCTCTTTTATAATTTTTGTGGCACTAGTACACAAGGGTGGTTGTTAGACAAATGCTCTACCACTTGAGCCACACCCCAAGTCTACATTTTGGTTTAATTCTACTTTTCACTACTGAACTTCAACAGTTTTTCCGTCTATTTTTGAGTGCCTGGGTTTTTGTTGTTGTTGTTGCTACTTTAATTCTAAATGGTGAAGTTCATATTTTTCTCACCTACCATCTTGAATCTATCCTATTTTAATATTTTGCCTTTAACTTTAATACTAGGATTAGAGGTGATTTTCCCATCACATTGTAGTAATACAGTATTATTTGTTTGTTTTTGCCGGTATTGGTTGGAACTCGGGGCCTCATAATTGCTCATAGCTGGTACTCTACCACTTGAGCCATGCCTCTAGTCCAGTTTTTGCTGGTTACTTTGTAGACTGAGTCTTAGGCATTTTTTATGCAGGGGCTGGCTTCAAAATCCTACCCTCCAGATCTCAGCCTCCTGAGTAGTTTGGGTTGTAGATTAGCCACTGACACGTTGCTCAGTATGTCAGTATTTTAGATTTGTCTATGTACTTTGATGAGGACCATACTTTCTTAGGTTATAATGCTGTGGTTTGACATTCCTTCATTCCAACAACTCTCAGCATTTCCGGTAAAGCAGTTCTGACAGTAATGAACTTGCTCATCTTTTGTTGGCCTCTAGAAAAATTTTCCTTCAGAATAAGGGAATGATAAAGGCTTCCTCAGACAAACAGAAGCTGAAGACATTCATCTGGGAGAGGATTCATCACTGAACTGATTTATTTGTGAGGAAGTTGAAGGTACAGGGCTTCCTACGCTACGTCTTGCTAATGTTGTCATAAATATTGAAGGACACACACACACACACACACACACACACACACACACACACACACACACACCACACACACACACACACCCCTTACCAGGAAACAAAGCGCAAAGAGTAGGATGAGGTTAAGGAATGATTGCTTGAGATCTTTCATGGATAAACTCACCACAGTCCAGGTAGTTAAATTGTATACAGGCATTACCTGTATTAATTGAATCAATTTTTACTTTGTAAAAAGTATGTTTGAAGAGGAAAATACACTCAGTTGACTGATGCTTGTCTTGATAACCCAGTGTTATTCAGCCTCCCTTCTCTTTCCAACACCCTCGGTGATTCTTTCTCTTTAAGGTCAATGGAAAACAAACAGATGGGCACTGGCTGGACTTTTCCAGAAAGGCTATGCTGTTTTTATTTGCATGAACGTTCTGCTAATCAAATCAGAGTGCAGGCTTTCAAAGCCTTCCACTTCCAAACACGGAGTGGAGCAATGCATCAATTAATAAAAGGAGAGTGATTTTTCAAATTGCACAGTCCAGTACCTTTTAGTGTATAAAATGTATTTCATCTTCACGCCAACTCAAATTAAATAGCTATTTCAAGTGGCCATCCCTAGCTTTCTCCTAGTCCAAATCCACTTCTCCTGCTTCTCTGGGTAATAGATCTTCTGTGGCGTCTGATGAGGGATCCCTTCCCACTCCTGCGTGGTTCAGGTGAATCCCGCTTTTTCTGCATTCAGGCCTCAGTGTGCACTGAGCTCAGGCTTAGGTAGTGTGCTCCACTGCACCGTGGTTATCCACACATAAACAGGTGCCTTACATCTGGTTTGAGCACTACATTATAGGGTTTTTCTGAAGTTGATTAAAAACAAGGGGCAGGTCACAGAAAGAACGAAGCTAAGCACCATGATGCATATCTATAATCCCAGCTACTCAGAAGGCAGACCTCAAGTCAGCTCTAGGTAGGAGGATCATAGCTCAGGTCAGTTGGGCAAAAACACCTGACACCCTTCTCTAAAACAAGAGCCCTAACGCAAAAAGGGCTGGAGACGTGGCTAATAACAGAGTACCTGCCTAACAAGTGTGAAGCCTGTTTCAAACTCCAGGAAAAAGAAGAAGGGGGAAGAAGAGGAGGAGGAGGAGGTAGAGGAGGAGGAGGAGGAGGAGGAGGAGGAGGAGGAGGAGGAGGAGGAGGAGGAGGAGGAGGAGGAGGAGGAAGAAATAATGGAGGAAGAAGAAGATGAAAAAAAAAAGCTGTCACTTGAGTCATACCTCCATCCCACTTTTTAATTGGAAATGGATTCTTGACAAACTTTTCTTTCTAAGCTGGCTTTGAACCTGAATCCTCCAGATCCCATGCTCCTGATTATCTATGGTTACAGGAGCGAGAAGTCTCGGGCTAACCAGGATGAACTGGCCACCCTGCCAATCATCAACCTTGCCATCTAAGCTGTGAAGTCCACAGCCAAGGAGTGGAGATTCGAACTCTCCATTCTCATCAAGAAAGGCCAGTCTCACCTGTTTTGCTTCCAGAGAACATGTGTTCAAGTACCAGGCAGAAATTCTAGAGATGAGCCCTAGCAGCTATCAGTCCCCTCGTTCTATTTAATCCTCAAATGATTAGCAAAAAAAAAAAATCTAAGATTCTTTTAACAGTCTCATTTTTCAATAATCAAGTGCGGAATTAAAACGAAATGCAAACACTAACATTTAACACCCAGCTAAAAATGAACATGTCTAAAATATTAATGGCAACTCTAAATGATTTATCATGCCCTCTTGGGCATATTTTATGATTTATTGATGTCATTTGAGCAGCTCCAGGGGTGACAGTCTCTTCACTGTGTATGCTTTGTGTTTCTTGGCTACATGTGCAATAAACTACACACTCAGACCTCCAATATGTGTGTGCACATCATATTGTAGGTGAAGTCAAAAAGGAAAAGATGTGAATTTTTCCCATAAATTGGAGAATTACAAGGCCAAAAGGCTTTGAAATTGATCCTTCCTTATTTTCTTGACTTCATGCTAGGCCACACTGGAACTATCTTCAATAACCTCCCTTGTTAATTTATGTCAGTCTTTGTTGGCAAGCAGTTCTACTTTAGATCTAACCTCTACCCTCTCTGTGGCAAGCAAAGACCATTTTCTGGAAAATAGCTCGTGATTTCTTTGGTACTTAGCTTTCCTTTCTTGACCTGATAATGCATCTTTCAAACATTTCTGTTCATGTCACACATTCTGCCAGCCCTCCACTTGATAATTTTCCAGTATTTTTCTCTAAGTTTTCTAAGAGTTGGGTTCTAATATTCAAAACCCACTCTAAGTGAACTTGGATTTGTGTTTAACTTCTAACATTATTCTCCGCCATGCAATCACTTCTGAATTCAGGGCCAGAAGTGCTTCTCTCTCTCTCTCTCTCTCTCTCTCTCTCTCTCTCTCTCTCTCTCTCTCTCTCTCTCTCTCTCTCTCTCTCTCTCTCTCTCTCTCTCTCTCTCTCTCTCTCTGCTTGGTTCTCTCTTTTTATCTTCTTTCCACTGTCAGCCACAGATATCCAAGCAGAGCTCCTCAGGACTAGGCTTCCGTGCAAGTGCCCCTCCTCAAACATTACCACAGCTTCCTCCACCTGCCTCTTCTTCCAAGTCTCAAGCTCTTCAATTTGGGGGTTAGGGATAGAAAGAATCAGGAAGGGCTTTCTGGGAATCCTTCAGATCTGTTATGTTTTCAGCTACCTGTCTTCCTGTTTGAAATGATAATCAAGACCAGACTTCTGTGTAGTAGTAAAAAAAAAAAAAAAACTATGGGGAGAAGGAAAAAAATAGCAAAAGTAAAGATGACTAAAGGTCCAGATGGAGGGGGTATCAACAGGATGAGGGAACGCTAACAAATGAGGATGAATATGAAAATGGAACAATGAAACTTGCAATCATTTTAAGAACGGGAGGGGGTAAGATCAAGGAGAGAGAGAGAGTGAGTGAGGTAGATTGGGATACATTGTACATGTGTGGCAATGTCGTAATGAAACCTCCCTTGCACAACTAATACGTGATAATTTAAAAGAAAGAAACAAACTTAAGTAAAAGGACACCTCAGTCTTTTTACTCTGTCCCTTTTTCTCTGTATCCAATGTTTGACTTGTTTTTTTGAGCTGTACATCGATACTGCTGACTTCTCACGGTCAGTGAATTTTTAGCGGGCAAGGCTGATGACATCTTGTCTGTTTTTGGTGAACTCTATGTTTCCTGACTATGATCACATAGGAGGCATCTAAAAATCCTGAGGGGAAATTGCCCACATTTAAACTCTGGCAAGCAGAGCCCAAAGAGAAACAGAAGAATGCTTCTTCTCAGAGATGGTGTTGCTTATGTTGACATCACGATGGTTTGCTGCGCACCTGTCCATTGAGTGTGTGTGTGAATTCAACACCTTTCTGGTCATAGGCGTGCTGGCTTGCCTGGCTGGCACCAGGCCTTTTCCGGTCCAACGTCCTCTCAATAACTTGAATTCAGTTTAGAAGGAGCTCCTGCCTGAGTAGTGAGAGGTTTGGGTTGAGATGTCTGGGAGCAGACACTGAGCTAGAGGTAGGCATGCAAAAGATTCACTGGGGGACATTTGTGAAAACAGAAGAAGAAAGTTAGGGCTGAACACAGGGCACTATAACACACACACACACACACACATATAAAACCATGATGACAAAGTCTTCGCCAACCATTGAAAAACTGAACAGACATCACCCACTGGGGGTCAGCATGAGTGGATGGTTGTGAAGGCCTGGGCGCCCAAGAGCTTCATGTCTGTTGGAATCTCCATGGGCCTGAAAGAGTTAATAGCTGAATCGTCTGCTAAGTCAACTAATATGCTAATGAATAAATAATATGCAAATAAATAAAATATGCTAATAAACAAAAAAGAGTGGGAACACACACAAATACTACAATAGAAATGAAGAACAACCCTTTAAAACTTTCCTGTCTAGAGCAGGGCCAGGATTTGGAAACCATGGGGATCTCTGACATTTGCTCTTAGTTCTACTGTTTACCAGCAGATGCCAAATGGCACAGCTACCACACATGAATGGATCTGGTGAGGGGTGAGGGGAGTCAGCCCTGGGAAGAGAGAAAATGAGTTCAAGCCCAAGTTCCATTCCTTCCAGCTCTGTCTCCTTGAGAAAGCATGTATTCCAGCAACCTGTTTACATGTAAACTATGACACAATAGGACACATTGTGCTGTGAGGGTTGAACTTGTGTTACTCAAAGTGGAGCTCTTGGATTGGCAGGGCCACCATCACCTGGACCTGTGTACAAATGTAGGATCTTTTTCCTGTCCCAGACTTTCAGAATCAGAACTGACATGCTAACAAGGGCAGGAGTTTATGTGCACATTGAAGGTTGAGAAACACTGCGTTAATGATATAATATCAATCAAACCCTTAGTATACAATATTCGGTGAAGAGGAAACGACACGATACATGTCATTTGTTACTCATTTAGTTATGATAGTAATTTCCATTCTGAATCATCTTGGGCAGGTACATGGTTTAAGAACAGTAAAAATGGTAATTACCATAATAATATCCCAGTAGCCAAGGACCAGATGACCTTTTAAAGGCCTTTAAAACTCTAGGAGACCCCAATAATGTGCTCATGACCATATGATGGTAATAGTATTTCACACTCATTTACTATGTCAGGTGCTATTCTCAGTACTTTATAGGTATCATCTTATTTAATCATCCAGCAGTGCTATGAAATAGATACTATTTTTAGCTTAGTGTATAGTTTAGTTTATAGTTGAATTAACTAAGACATGGAGAGAATAACAAAGTGAAGTTTCAACAGAGGATTTGAACTTGGCGATCTACTAGGCAACTTCTCTCCCAATGTGGTCTCTCTAGCCAAGCCACTGAAGAGAGACTTAAATGAAACTAACTGCATGCTGGGCACTAGTGGCACCTGGCTGTAATCCTAACTACTCAGATCACGAGATTAGAGGTTTTTTTTAACTAGCCCAGATAGTCTGGCTTATCCCCAATTAATCACCAAAAAGCTGGAAGTTGAACTGTGGCTCCCGTAGTAGAGCAGTAGCTTTGAGTGAGAAGTTAAGGGGTAGTGCTCAGGCTCGACCCCATTTGTGCTATCAACTACAGTGTTGACACACTGTGGCTGTAGTGAGGTCATGGCTTTGCCAACCTGGTTATACATTGCACAGCACAATATTTCTCAAAGACTGGAGATGTTTAGGAATTCAGACTCTTCGTCGTCATCCCTTAGGTTCTGTGTCAGTAGATTGAAGCCAACCTTCTTGTTTTTTTCATTTGATTACATGTGCCTGAAGTGTTTTGACCATAATTACCCTCCTCCACTACCTGTATTCTTCCTCCCTGCTCCCACAAGTACTCCCACCCCAGACAGGACATGTTTTACCTCTCTGTCACTCATGTTATTTCTAAAGTGTGCATTAATTGTCCAAAGGGGTTGAGTCATGGTATTCTATACATGCATAAACATCAAAAAACGTTGCTTCTGTGAATGAAGATGGCAAAACCAAACTCACTAAAAGATGTTTCATAGGAATGTAGGAGGTTAGAGGAAGTGGGGTTCGGTAAAGGAGTCAATCTGATTAAAGAAGTCAACCTTTAGTTTAAAACACAATTTGAACTGTTAAGGATTAATCATGACTGGGACATGAGGAAGAGAGGCCAATTAGCCATCCTGCGTATGTTCAGTATGTTCTAACTTAAATGTCTTTACAAAGAATTGAAATGAACATGGAGAGAAAGGAGACAGGAAAGAAAAAGAGAGGGAGTGGTAGAGGCGGGTAGGTTTTGGAGGTACCTGTCATTCTTCCCAACTCCTGCAACAGTCCTAGTGTGTATACACTTCCCTGCACATGTGGTAGATGGTAACTGTACATTTCATGAGCCACGAGAGGTTGGGTGCTTAGTGGCATTAAACAGGAAATATCTTGGTACCATCGGTGGAGCCATCTATTTTTACCTGGACTACCCTGGGGAGATACCCTTTCAGCTAAAAGAAACTAAATCAAACCTTTCCCACCACCTAAGACAACAGTGGAGGGCAAAGAAGCCTGCTCTACCTCCAAACGAGAATGTGGATGAAAGCAGTGCTCAAAGCAGAAGGGAAGAGCAGAGGCACTGAATGGAGGCAGAGAGAGAAGAGCAAAATCCACATCTGTGCAGGTCTGGAGAAGCCATTGATGAAGCCTAAATTTGAAGCAACCTTTAACTGTGATATACATAGAGTAAGAGTAGTCTGAAAATAGCAGCATGGACCTATTCCTATACATTTGCCCTAGTATATTGAAGAGTGTAGACTGAAAATAAGAAGGAGAGAACCCCAGGGAACAGAGATTCTAACAGAAAATAACCATTCATTCACACAAAGGATGGAAAAAAAAGATCAAATTCTACTTCACAATATATAACTGGTAGTTTGTTGACATTATCAATGCTGAAGTTGAATACTAGTTTTAATTCCAAAATTAATACTAGTTTTAATTCCATCACTCCCAACAGATCATATCAGTATCTTTTTAAAGCCGTAGTTCAAGAGATAGTCAAGATTATCATGCCTGTAATCCTAGCTACTCAGGAGGCTGAGATCTGAGGATCTGGGTTCAAAGCCAGCCCAGGCAGGAAAGTCCGTGAGACTCTTATCTCCAATAAAAACCACTAGAAAACCGGAAGTGGCGCTGTAGCTCAAGTGGTAGAGTGCTAGCCTTGAGCTGAAGAACATAGGGACAGCACCCAAGCCCCAGGACTGACCCCCCAAAAAAAGATTATCAGAGATAAGACCCAAGCATTACCAATAGTAATGATTAGAACACATCATCTCTAGCTCAATTCTAGCTCAGTGTGTAACACATTATTGACCTATTCCTTTAAGGCTGTGAAAGCAACAGGTTAGCAAACAATGGAGAAATATTGCTCTTTCTGTGAGTAGCTTATTTTGATTCGAAAATGATGTCACTATATACTAGACTATAACATACTTAGTAAGAATCTGAGATTTGAAAGGAATGAAATCAATAACCAATCTTGAGGAGGAATTTAGGTTCGAAGCAAGTTGACAATCTTGTATAAAGCTTTAATTAACATTTATTTTTAAATGAGATATTACAGATTGTACTTTTTTAACATTTCAGAATTATTCAGAATTCATGAAGAGTATGGAACCAAGTATAAATAGAGAAAAGCAGTTGATTGGGGTTTGTTCCCAAGAAATTGTTAGCGTTACGTTACATTTTATTGAACTGGCTTCAAAAACATAACAGAGCCTGAACATTATTATTGTAGTTATTACCTTTCCTTTCCAAGTGCCATATCTTGTTCTCTCTTGAATTGAAACATTCTGATTACTTTTGCTTACTTTTGAGATTTGATTTTTCTAGGGGAAAAAAAAAAGCTTGACTAGACCCTCTCATATTCGAATTTCTTCAAGTTATAACCACTTGCTATCGAATTTAAATAATCTCCCTTATCTTATTTGAATCAGTTTGTTCATTTCTAATCTACACTTTCTATTTCATATATAGAACAGTTTCTTCATATCCTTCCTCCCCAACCACAAAGGACAAATGTGTCTTTCATTAGTCACAGCCATAACCACAGCCCACATCACCCAAGAAACCAGAGCAGCTGCCACAATGCTGTGAAAATATGACTATGGCAGAATTATGGCTGAAAGAGTCTTTGGGTCCAATTCACCTTGGATTAAGCCAGAGAACTGATTTCCGGGACCTTGAAAACAGCTGTCATGGAGCAAACAGCCATGCAGCAAGAGGCACAGCTGTGCAACCTCGATTGTACTGTTTGCCTCTTTTTATTCCCAGAGACGCTTCATGACCGGTTCTCACTGAAGCCATATTGCTCACCCGGGTGCACGGATTCATAATGCATCAGGTGTTTCCATGTGAGATTCTTACTTTATGATTTTAATTAGGTGGTTTGTATGAAAGAGAGGGAGGTGCTTATTTTTGGTATTGTTTAAAGGGGAGAAAAAAAACCTAAATTTACAGTTCTTCATGCTTACCTTGAAGCTGCTCAGCTTTCCTTCCCACACTGTGATCAAAAGTCCAACTCAGAGCTAGCCAGTGGCTCACACCTATAATCCCAGCTACTCAGGAGGCTCAAATCTTAAGATTTCTGTTTGAAGCCAGCCTGGGCGGGAAAGTCTATAAGACTTTAATCTCCAATAAACCAGCCAAAAGCCAGATGTGGAGGTGTGGCTCAAGTGGTAGAGTGCTAGCCTTGAGCCAACAAGAGCGCAAGGCCTGAGTTCAAGCCCCAGTACTGGAGTGGGGGGGAACCCCACCAAGTCCAATTCTGCATAGAAGAAATAAACAAGCTGGATTGCAATGCATGTGTAAGCTGTGGACACCGCCTTGGGTCAGCGGGCAACTTGGGGCCAGGCTTTGAACAGAGAAAAATTCTACCCAACCCAAACTTCTCCAATTTGCATTCCTTCTCTTCCCCATTCCTTGTTGCCAATTGCTTAAATTGATTCAATTATAGGTAACCAGGTTTACAAAAAAAATTCATTGATCCTCTTGGTGAAATGCACTATGGGTAACTAATGCGTCTCATTTCACAGGTTGCTTCTTGGGTCATAGCCACCCTTGCCCCACGAGGATCCCTGGAAAGGACTTGACCTCCAGATTTCTTCCGGGATTTCTTGCCTCTTCCACAGATCTAGAGATCCCAGGATGCTAATGCACTAAGGGAGAGTCTGCTGGTCTCTGTCTCACACACTACACTGCTTCTTTGAAACCAGAAGCACTCTCATGAGGCTGGAAAGTTGCACGAGCACTGCTGAAGCTGCTGGATGCTGGGTGAGCAGTCACAGCAAGGGCAGCTGAGCCGGGCGCTGGGCAGCCTCACACTGCCGCTGCTGTTGCCTCTCATGCTTCAACATGCTCCCGAGTGCCTGGCTTCTGCCCATCCTTCCTTGCCCAGCCTATGGTGCTGCTTCTAAGTCCTACAGAGGTGAATTCCAAACCCTGAGTGCTAGGCTTAGCCATCAAGCTCCACCCCAGCCTTCCTAGACTTCCAAATACAGCTTTCTCTTCTCTCCTCAGCCTTGTCTTCTAAGCCAGGAATCTCAGGATTCAATACCACCTGACCTCTTGCTTGCCTTCTCTGAGAAATAGAGGTTCCTTCTATTTTCAGGCCCAAACCCAAGTTCATACCCTACTACCGAATGAACAAATTGTCCTGCACAGGATGAAGCCTACCACCAATGATTACCATAGATCTCTAACTCCTAGGTAAGAGGAAGATATCGCTGTAGTGTGTGTGTGTGTGTGTGTGTGTGTGTGTGTGTGTTGCTGTTGTTGTTGCTGTTGTTGCTGTTGTTGTTTGTTTGTTTGTTTTTGTCGGTCATGAGGCTTGAACTCTGGGCCTGGGCGCTGTCCCTCAGCTTTTCAGCTCAAGGCTAGCACTCTACCACTTGAGCCACAGCACTACTTCCGGCTTTTTCAGCTTATGTGGTGCCGAGGAATTGAACCCGTATGAATTGAACCCTTGTATGCCTTATGCATACAAGGCAATCACTCTACCACTGAGCCACCTTCCTAGCCCTCTCTCTCTTTTTTTAAAAATCAGTACTGGGGCTTGAACTCAGGGCCTGAACACTGTCCTTCAAGGCTGATGCTCTACCACATGAGCCACATCTCTATTTCCACCTTCTTTTTGTTTTTATTTTTGATGGTTGATTGGAAGTAAGAGTTACACAGTCTTTCCTATTCAAGTTGGCTTTGAACCACAATCTTCAAATCTCAGCAAGGATTAGAGGTATGAGCCACTGATGCCTGGCAGGACATTATATTTTCTTGAAACCATGTAATAGTTAATTGTGAAAAATACTTCAAGACCCACTGGGATCCATCTTATCTGTGTTAAAATGAATTCAATCATGAACTGAAATATATGTGCATACATTCATATATATATATATATATATATATATATATATAAATGGTGAAAGTGCTTAGTTCAGATGATTAGGAAGTAGGAAGAGAAAAAGCAGGAAACAGCTGGTTTGGGAAGACAATACATAGAACTCTGACTTTTTCCCCTCAATAGCATAGAAGTTTATTTTCAAACTATTTCTGAATAGTATTCTGCATTTTGAAATCTTGCCTACTAAGTAGATTTTTTCCAAATCTTTGGCTCTCTAAGATATAGTCAGTTGTGGGATCTGAGAATATAAAAACAAACAATCTAAGAGCAATACTCTTTGGAGATTAAATAAAAGAACTGTGGGGAGAAGAAGAAGCCATCAGGAATAAGAGAACTGCAGACTTCCAGGCAAGTACAATGGAGCAATGTTTCCATTCGAATCTTCTTCCCGGTCAGAATTACATCTCCCAGTGCAGTAGAGATCTCATTAGTCAGGTTATTAGCCAGGTTAGTTTGATAAGCAGAAGTTACTCCAGCCAGTCTAAGCTGAAAGGACTAAATCTGAGATAGAGCTGACATGTTAAGGGCACAGGAACAGCTGTACTTTCAGGAGTAGCCACAGAGGGCGCATCTGCCTCCTAGGAAACCATCCAACAGGCGGCTGCTGCCAACCTACCACCTCTGCCACGGTCAGGGGGCTGGGTCAGTGACCAGGGCCACATGCTATTCCAGAACCCTTGTCCATGGCCTCACCCAGGCCTGCACCAGCAAAAGGGAAGCCTCTTTCCCGAGTAATTCAATTCTGGATCCAGATGTTTAATCAGGCATAAATGTAGTTGACTGGTAGACACAGAAATCACACCGTTTTCAACTCAGTAGCTGGAAAATGACCTGAAAAACAAGTCTTTGTTGAGAGCAAAGAAATCATACTGTGGCACACTGTGAAAATGATGGCAAGGAGGGTCCAAAGTTGGGAACAGGCTGGATGACAATGACCGTTATGCACACAAACTTTTCCCTAGTAGGAACTCTTTCTTAAGAAATAGTAAATCAGTTTTTTTCACCAAACAAGAGAATGAGTCACAAAAGAGGATAGAAATTAGGAAAACAGAGCTTTACCATGGGAGGGATACAAAGAAAATTCCCAAGGTAGTGACGGAGGGAAGGTAGAAAGCAGCCCCGAGTGAAGCACTGGATAGAAATGGTACCTGTTTCCTCCACTTGCCAGCTCTGTCTCAGATCTAGTCCTTTTACCTTAAAATGCCCGAGTAACTCCTGCTGTATTAAACTAACCAGACAAGATGGCCACTGGTGGCTCACACCTGTAATCCTATCTGCTTAGGAGGCTGAGATTGGAAGATCAAGGTTTGAAGTCAGCTGGGCAGGAAAGACTGTGAGACACTCATCTCCAATTGAACAGTGAAAAGTTGGAACTAGAGCTAAGGTTCAAATGGTAAAGTGTCAGCCTTGAGCAAAAAAAAAAAAAAAGGCTCAGAAATAGTATCCAGGCCTGAGTTTAAGCCCCAGTTTTGGCAGGGCAGGGGTGGTGGGTAGGGGAAGAACAGATTTAATATGACGGGTTTGTGTAGTGTAATGATGACTTTATTCCATTGCAAGACATGAGTTTGACTGGGTAGAGAATTCAAATAGAAACCACTTTCTTCAGAAATTAGGGGAAGAAGAAGAAAGGGAAAAATCCGATGACCCGATATGCTACGCTTCCGGGAGCTAGCCCACCACCGCCAGTGGGTTCCATCAGGCACCCTGAGCACCGGGCCACCTGGGTAGTGGCGCAGAAGAGGAGAGTGCTAATTGTGAGAAAATGAAATTTACATTTGCAGCACAGCTTGTCTCAAGTGTGAGCTGTACCCTCCTGCTGACTAGCATAAACCCTGAGCAGGGATGACAGACGCTCTCCTCGCAGGAGGAGAAAATGGAGAGAGGGTGGAGTACAAAGGGAAAGCGAATACGTATGACAGGAAACACCACGGGCTAGGCAGGAAGCTGAAGAAAAGAGCCAACATTCAAAAGGGAAGGAAGAATAATATCAGTATTTAGTTTGGAATTGAAGATAAATGCCGAGAAAAAGAGGTGTTTTGGTTTTTTTTTAATTGAAAATTCTTGCCTCAAAGGAGAAGCATTTGGGGATGGGGGAGGAGTAAGGAAGGATTTGTTGTTTCCACTAATAGATTTGACAGAATTCTTTCACCTCTAAGGTCTTATTTCACTTGGACACTCACTTTCATATATTTGCATACATTTCATGTACATGTGCATCGACACACATTAATTAAAATGAAAATGCAATGTAGAACAAAGCCCTTCTTGCTGTACATTTGTAGCCTCTCTTTAAGACTCATACATCTCCTGTCTTCAATTCCCCCATTCCATGATACACCTGCTCATCCTATAAACCATTCTTTCAAGCTGTCAAGATGAAAAACTACATTGGCCACTGGCTCCTTTCCAAAAGTCAACCCTAGAGAAACTACAGAAGCTAGAGGGAAACAGACAAGGAACTAACAACAACAACAACAACAAAATGAAATGAAATAAAACATGGCAAAAAGTCCCTGGGGAGTCTGGCAGGAGGGAAGGTGAGAATTTCTAATTCCTAGGCGGTGGGGCAGCCAATAGTGGCTATAAGAAGGAGCTAGAAGTGGAAGAATGAGTCTGCTCTGCCACCTGGGCAGTGCCATCCTTCCCGGTCCTCTGAGACACAGCCCAGGCCACAAGTGTGAGGAGGGCACCCCCAGGGCAGGGCAAATGCTCTGCAGGAATGAGGGGAAGGAAAGGAGAGGGTGCAGCACAGAACCCGGTACCCTTGTGCATCTCCCCAGGTAAGAGGGACTCAATCCGTGGAGACTCATCGTAGAGATGGCCAGTGTGAAACACGGTCGAGAGAAATCATCTGTGGTTGGTGGGAAATTGAAAGGATGATCATCCGTTCTCTAGCCTCTGAGACTGGTCCCTTGGGCTTTTCTCTCTGGCTAGGGAAAGGGTCTATAAATGGGAGGCTGGGATCTCCCCCTTAGCTTTTCTGCTCAAGGCTGGTTCTCTGCACCCTTTGTCTTCTGGCTTTTTGTGGTTCATTGGCCATAAGGGCCTCTCAGATTTGTGTGCTTCCAGGCTGTATTGGCAGTTGAATAGCAGCAACAGTGAGCATATAGATCAAAAAAGCTGAAAATATTTCCTTTCTGGTCCCTAAAGAAAGTTTGTGAACCTCTAGGCCTAAGCAAATAATGGAGAAACATTAACTAAATGAGTTTGAATATGAAATGTTCCTCACAGACTTATGTATTAGAAGCTTGGCTGCCATCCGATAGGCTTTTGAGAAGTGATTGAGACCGAAGAGTCTGACCTAATCAGAGATTAAATGCCTTAATGGATTCAGAATATTATGCTATTATTGAGAAATGGCAAAAAAAAAAAAAAAAAGAAGGTGAAGCCAAGTTGGATGAAATGTCTCTAAAGTCTTACTTTGGCCCCATCCTGGACTATCAAGTAGATCCTCAAGGCAATTGAATGTATCCTCACGAGAAGGAAACGGAGGCAGATTTGACATAGAAGCAAAGTCAATGTGATCATTAGGGGAGAGGTTGGAATGAGTCCGCCTTGGCCGCACAGACGGCTGGCAGCTGTCATGAACGGAGGTGTGAGGAGCAGGTCCTCCCGGGAGCTGCACATGGAGCGCAGCCAAGACTTGGTTTTGCTCTAGCAATCCTGACTTTAGGCCTCTGGCCTTCAGAGCTATGGGGGAAGTTGTTTCTGTGGGCTTAAACTAGCAAGTGTATGGCAATTTGTCAGAACAGCCAGGCACAAACTGCAATGGGAAGAAGTATTTAATGAATCTTTACAAAAAAATTATTTTTTGGCAGTACTGGGGTTTGAACTCAGGCTTGAACTGGGCTGGCACACTACTACTTGTGTCATAACACCATCCCTTTTCTAGTCTTCTGAAATATAAATGAACAAAGTCAGGCACCAATGGCTCACACCTCTAATCCTATCTCTCAGGAGGCTGAGAGCTGAGGATCGCCATTTGAAGCCAACCCAGGCAGAAAAGTCTGTGAAACTCTTTATCTACAAGTTACCAACAAAAGAAGCCAGAAACGAAGCTGTGGCTCAAGTGGTAGAGTGCTAAGCTTGAGTGAAACAGATAAGGCCCAGCCCCCAAAATAAAAAGACTTTAATAGTCTCCTCACCAAAGGAAATATGCAAATATCAAGTAAACAAATAAAAAATGTTCCACATCAAATTAAATACAAGTTAAAACAATAATGAAAGACTAGTACACACCTACTAAAATAGCTAAAATCCCCCAAACTGACAACCCCAAATGCCAGCGAGGATGCGGACAACAGGAATTCCCACTCATGGCTGGTGGAAATACAAAATGACTCATCCACTTTGAAAGGCAATTTGGCAATTCCTTCTAAAACTAAACATATGCCTTCCAGTCATGCTTGGAACTGAGCTATTTAGCCATCAAAAGACATGGAAGAGCCTTAAACACATTGTTACCAAATGAAAAAGAGTCACTCCGAACAGGCTGTATATTGCATAACTCTAACTGTGGAACACAGACTTGTCTTGGAAACAAAACAAAACTCCGCAGAGAGGGAAAAGATCACTGGCATCCACAAGGAGAGGGAAAGGCAGGAGCTGGCCAGCCACAGAGGCAGGTGAACTATTCTGCAGGAGAGTATAATGGTGAATGCATGCTATTGCGTTTGTCCAAGACTTGTAGAATGTACAAGAACAAGTCATAATGAACACCTGGGTCAGGCAGTGCATATGGGACTCATTCTTGAGAACCTATCCCAAAGATAGTGCCATATAGCTAGCTAGAAGGGGTGAACAAGCAAGTTACACAACTCACTGTGGCTTTTAGGGACAGAGAGCTAGGAGTTATCTGGGTACTCCAGAAGGGAAGGTAAATGAGTTAAGTATTATAGTTGCAGTACTTAAAGCCTACCAACCTGATAGACACATGGCAATGTGTCTATTTATTTAAGACTGTGGGGGGAAAGATACAGGAGACAATACAGACCATCAAAATTTAAATTTAAATACATACCAAGAAACACTGACAAGAAAACAAAGACAAATAAAATAATTCACTTTAACATTGGAAGAGTTTTCCTCTTATAGACAAAGAAGAGTGCGAAATGTTCAGGAATTTTTTTTTTTTTTACCTAAACCACATAATTTTGTGTAAACTAGTAGTGCTTGTATGTCCTAAACAGAGGAGTGTGGTTAATTGAGGCTTTTGTGCTTGAGGTCTATCAGATAGATAGATGACTTATGACAAGAGATAGACAGACAGACAGATAGATAGCAGATGCAACCATTCTTTCTCTTATTGTAGAATTGAAACCCTACCTCTAGCTCTAAGAAGTTCTATTTTCAAGCCAGTGGACCTTATTCTTACATGCAAATTTGTTCTCTTCCTACAAAAACAAAATAAGAAGCCTCCTAAGTTCAACATTTCAATACCTGCGTCCAATCTGTGTCCGCAGCTCACGTCCTCTTCCACCTTCCACTCTTGGGTCACCAAGCCTGAGGCGCCCTGTTCACCACACCTTGCTTGGAGCTACGCCAATGGGGAAAAGAGGAAGGGTCTCCTTAACAGCGCCCGTGATGGGCATGTAGAGGACAAATCTGAAGAACTGCACATAGGACATTTAAAACCACGGTATGATTGCAATTTCGAGTGAGAAATGGGAACTGTAGGAGACAGATGTGTACAGGTTGATAAGGTCAGATCCAGCTCCGACCTATTCTAGGTGAGGCTGAGGCAAACATACCATCCTCAAAAAACAGGAAGAAAGAAGGAAATGACTTGATTGGGTTTATCTTTAGAAAGTTCAGGGACAGCAATGGGGAGAGAAGGAACAGAGGAGGGAGGGAGCAAATTGTAAGAATATTATAGTCATTTGTGTTGAAGGGTTTATGAATTTAGCAAGGGGCCCAATAACCTGGCTCTCTTAGCAGATTAGACAACTGATTGAAAAGGCAGACCACCAAATAAAATAGCTTCCATAGGTCCCTTCAGCCCTATGATTTTCAAATTCTTCTTACTCCATATTCCATTAAAACCAGTGATGAGGCACAAGCAGAGAAATTTGCAAATCTGTGATCCGTATTCAGGCAGGAGACTACATATGATGCTGATTCTTGGATAATTCCCTGTGATCAAGCACACCTTACAATTAATGATGAACTTGATGATTCAGGTGAGACCTACTCTTTTAAAGTTTTAGCATTCTAAATTTCAGGACAAAACTCTGTCGAATTTAGTGCTGAGTATTCTAAATAAGGGCAGAAATATTTTAACTTCAGTAGAATGACTTCTGTGCCTCCCATTCTAAATAAGATTAAATTTGATAGAAAAATCTAGGGCATCACCATGACAATTACCAGGCTTAGTCTAAGTTCCAGTTGGGCTTTATTTAACTCCAATCAGACAAAAAGCCGAGGGCTAGGAGGGAAAGAGGGGGTGCTCACCTCTGCCTTCTGTGATTAGAACATCCAGACTCAACAGTATGAAACATGACATCATGCCATTGGTCCTCAACCAGGGCTGCATGTTAGAATCACTTTGAGGAATTCAAATAAAAAGAAATTACCAGTGCCTAGGCCCTGTCCCTGGAATTTTTTACTTAATTGGTCCAGAATGAGAAGGCATTAAATGTTTCCCAGGTGATTTTAATGTGCAACCAGGGTTAAGAACCATATGCTAGGTAATTATCTCCATAGTTCTCAAGACACTGCCCAGAGACTGCTCAAAGGTATTACCATCATCCAATAGGCTGCCAGTCTGTTCTACTCACATGTTGGGACTGTTCATGAGTATGGCAAAATATGGACTTGAAACCAAATAAATCTGGGAGCATTTTTTTTCAAAGCAGAATTAAACAAATCTAGTGTAGTAAATGATTTTGCAAATATCCTAATGGCCCTTGGCAGAAAAATCGCTTCCCTACTCCTAGGTAACTACACAGGGAACTCTAAAACCAGAATAGCAAAAATACAAATACCAAATTTAAAAGTATGCAAAAGGCCTACATAAACATGTCTCAAAAGAAGATCGCCAAATGACCAGCAAGTATCTGAAAATACTCAACATCACTGATCAGAAGGGAAATGAAAATCAAAACCAAAAGGATTGCTATTGGTGGGAATATAAATTAGTACAGCTACCCTGGGGAAAATATGAAATGTCCTACACATTTTAAAAATGGAATTACCATGTGATCTAACACTTCTGAGCAGAATTGTTCACAATAGCCAACTATGAAAACAACCTAAGTGTCTGTTGATGGATGTTTAGGTACAGAAAATGTGGTATACAAATAAAGTGGAATATTAGTAATAAAAATAAAGAAATGTTACCGTTTGTGACAATATTAATAAACATAAAAGATGATATATTCAATGAAAAAAGTTTGATTTTTTTAAAAAATCTTACCTTATTGTATCTTCAAAACCCTTATTTCCAATGTTTGTATTTTGCATTTAGAAGTTAAAATATAAATCTGTTTTGGGGAGAGGAAACAATTCAACCCATAACAAATATCTGATTATGTTATCTAGAGTTTTTAAAATATGCAAAATCAATTAAGTTTTAATTAATTAACCTCACCATGCCAAAATAGCTTTTAATAAATCCATCCTCCATTTCCAAAGCTTTCCTCAAGAGGTTCCCAAGATAAAGTGCTCTGTATTCATCAAAGCAATTCTGAACCAAAAGTATATGCCCTGAGGACTATTTTCCTATCATTTATCTTCTTTTCAATTAAATCAAACTAGAAAATGGAAGGAAACTTCCTCTGGTTCCTTTTTAAAAAAAAATCACATTTTAATAAGAAGTTTATCTTGAACCATGTTGCTAGAAAGGTTTGTCACCTTAGTAAAGTCCCTACATTTAGTATTGTGACACGTTACACTCTACAAAGAATATGGGGCTCACTTTTTGAAAATTTTTCTTTCCTGTGCATAATATTTGTGACAACTTGAATCAGAAAGGCCTTGATCATATAAAACATTCCTCAAAGTTTTTAAAATTGGTATTCTAAGCTATTGTGTGAGATTCTCTTAATCTACTGAACCAAGAGTACCCCATCAAGGATCTAACGTCAGAAAAGCAGCAAAAAGAAATGTCAACTTTTCTTTCTCTTTTCAAGTAAACATACATTTGAGTAGATAAATACCCAAAAGTTTTGATAGTAAGTCACTTCTGTACTATTTCTGGCACAGACACAATATGTTTAAAGCACAATCAAACCAAGCAGGAAGATGGGAGTATCCAAGGCCTCACTTTTCTTTCCTTGGCTCTAAAAAGGATAGTCTCTCCATCCACACAGTCTACCTTGTATGAGTGTGGCCATGTTCCTAGTGACAGAAATCCCACTCAAACTTCTGTAAGAAAGAGAAGCTCAAAACTAAATGAATAACCAATTAAACATGGCTGAACAGACTCACTCAAGGATATCTCCAGGTTTCAACTTCATCAAAGCCTCTGTTCAGCTTTCCCTGGTGTCACTGTGACTCTCCACGCAAAGATACCTGGCAGGTGCACACCATCAGCTTCAACTCCAACAGAGAGGAAGCAGTTTGAGCATTTCCCAGCAGAAACTCTGAAACTAGAGGATGTGTCCATTCTTGATTGGTGGACAGAGAGATAAAAGGCTTTACTATGCAGGACTGAAGCCAGGACCCTCTCCAAAAGTGAGGGGGTTGGATCAGCATTACCTGAACTCCAAAGGCTAAGGAAGAGAATGAGCTCAGCAACTGCATAGGTACCAATAACTAATATCCACTTTAAATGAGGATAACGCATCCAGAAGAGTGTTTCTGGGGAAACAAACCGGATCTTAATTCTCCTGCTTCCAGTGCTGTGATAAAAGCACATCATTTTTGCTTTTTCGGTATTCCATCAAAAGCCGTGTATCAAATGATAACTGCTCTACGCTGCAATGTGGGTGAGCCACATTATACCAAATGGATTCTATTTATATAAGGAGAAGGAAATGTATGTTGAGAGGAAGCAGAGTGGCGGCTGTTAGGGATAAAGATGAAAGAGAAAGAGATGATACAGACCACTTAAAACTTTTTATTGGAGGGAGGGATGAGGAGGACATTTTTGGAGCTTAAAAAAAGACATGTATTTTAGAACTTGACATAATATTGTGCATAATATTGTGAATGCACTGAATTACACATTTTGAAATGACAAATGTTATGTCAGATGAATTTTACCTCAATAAAAAGAAGTCTTTGGTCACTATGCAAAACCTTTACTGGGTAGAAACCCTAGTCTCTCCTGACCACCTGCTTCCGTGCTGATGGAGATTGAAAAACCTCCATCATTTTTGTCAGCTCTCCATGAAACAATCAATATATACATGTAGAGGAAGTAGATTCTCTGTTAAAGTCAACCACCCAGGAATTTATGGATAAAGCAATTTGGTTTAATATTTGTTGGTTGTGGCAATTGAACTCGGGGCCTGTCGCTGAGCTCTAATCCCTAGCATTCTACCATTTTGTGCCACAGCACCACTTTGGTTTTCTGGAGATAAGAGTCTCATGTACTTTGTCCCGCCCAGGCTGGCTTTCAAACCATGATCCTCAGATCTCAGCCTCCTAAGTAACTTGGACTATAGGCGTTAGCCACCAGCACCTGGCTAAGACAAGGTAGTTTTATAAAACTTGGCCTGTGGTCATCCATCATTCCTTCCCTCTTGCCTTCTCTGTCTCCAGCAAACAGAGAGCTGGGTTGCTTTAGCTACTGCTATATTCTATCCCTCCTTTTTTACCTTCCAATAAGATGATTTTGGTTTTGATGCATAAGCTAAGTTCCAATTTTGCAGTTTGCTGATTCCAGCAGAGTCTCAACATTTAGACTGTTCAGCAACATGGCCAGCGTATTTCTAACTGAAAGTCCAAGTCATCGGATGGCTCTCTAGTGGGTTTTGTTAAAGGCTTTATTTCTTCCCAGTGTGACAACATTTTTAGACTGAAGTTTCTGAAGCACATGCAGCTACCCAAACATTGGGTAGAAACCAGAAGGAACCCCACAGTGTTTAGGAAGAATGTGTGGATTTTATTTAAATCCTATCTGTGAAACACTGAACATTTAAACAATGACAAAAGTAATTGCATGAGACATATTTTGGGGAGGAAAGTAAATTCGTTTAGTGAGAAAGGAAACTCAGTGAATAAATTCAGAAATGCCAGAAATAAAATTTGCTTCTTTTTTAGTAAAACATAATGACTTGTATTTAGAAAGCCTCGGCCCCCAGATGATAGGAAGTTATCTTCTAAGCTGGACATTTTGACCTTGCCTCAAGGTTGCACCCAAGTTCCAGAAGATCAGTGCTAAACCAAGTCTCTGTGATGGAGGCTGGAGGTTCTGTTGGAGTCCCTCACTCAGCCCCCTCTCCTGTTTCCATGCCAGTGGCATTATCATTTTGCTGATTCTTTGCTCAACTAGAATATGGGGCCCCTGGGGTACCTACAAAGCTATCCACACCCTGGAAATCTAGACTTGGTATAACATAGTCTCTTTCTCTGGCTTTTCAGCCTCACTGCGACTCTGCTCAGGAAGCAGTGTGTGTCCTCTTTCTGGAATGCACCAAACTCTCTCCTCACATCAACCTCCCTTTGCTATCTCTTTCCATTCATATCCTGTCCCCCGGCAAATACACCCATGCCTAGCTAAAGAGAACCTACTGGTAGAGACCCCAGAATTATCTAGAGGCTTGGATGGGAAAAGGGCAAGGAGGAACAAAGGGAAATCAGCATATATTTTTAAAAAAATATTGTTTGCTTGGTTGCTTTGAAGATTGCAGTGAAGAACAACATACTTCATGCTACTGTCCTACCCTCCCAACCTCCCACAAAAGTGACGGAAAAATCCTGAGCTAAGAATGCACTTGAGGGTGACACTATTCAAAAAGAAGTGTATGACTGGGCACCAGGAGCTCATGCCTATAATCCTAGCTGCTCAGGAGGCTGAGATCGGAGGATCCAAGTTCAAAGCCAACCAGGGAAGGGAAGTCTGTGAGACTCCAATCTCCAATTAGCCACTAGAAAATCGGAAGTGGCACTGTGGCTCAAAGTGGTAGAATGCTAGCCTTGAGCAACAAGAGCTCAGGGACAGTGCCCATGCCCCAAGGTCAAGCCCCACAACTGACAATAACAACAACAACAAAATTAGATGCTTAAAAGAATATTTCAAAGTAACTTCTGATCCATGTACATTTCAAACCTGGTTTCCCTATACTGTTAGAGAGACAGAGAGAGAGAGAGAGAGAGAGAGAGAGAGAGAGAGAGAGAGAGAGAGATTCAGATTACCACGTGACCTCCAGAACCACACATTCTTGTTAGGACCCCTCAGTGAACAGCAAGAATATTTCTGGAAACTCTTTCTATACCACATAGCTGGGAACAACTTATCTACCCATCCCATGACTGATACCCTCATAGCTATGCCCTACTACATGCAAATCCAGATGACTCATTTCCCCTTTGCTCTCTTTTGGATCTCAGAGATGCCTGCTCTTGTTCTGCCACTATCTAACACAAGGGACACAGTGGAAGCTGGGCTGGAAACACTGATGTGAACTGATTGTAGCTAAAATAGATTCATTATAGAAAACTTTGCAGAAAGAAGTGGCATTGGTGGCTCAAGCGGTAGAGTGCTTGCCTTGAGCTGAAGAGCTGAGGGATAGTGCCCAAGCCCAGAGTTCAAGCCCCACGACCAACCAAAAAAAAAAAACTTTGCAGAAACCAAGCATGTGAATATATTATCTAGAACATCTCCTGGTGTTCAGAAAGGGCCCAGGCAAATGAAGGGTTTTGGAAGGTCACCTTTGTTGAATGCCAAGCCCCACTATAAATCCTTTCTATTTCAGAACATGTCTTGCTTGTTTTGTTTTGTTTTCACATGATATGTGAACTGCCAGGCCAAGATTCTTTTGCAATAATCCTTTGGGATAGAGTTCTATATCACCTTTGTATTCTTTCCAAATATTACTAGTCTTTAAAAAAAAAACTTGTCTCTGAAGCTACTGTTTTTCAGATATTTTTTTCATGCTTTTATCTGCATGATCTATCACAGACTGTGAAGTGCTAGAAAACAAGAAACTTGGTGAAGTACTACAACTAATCACATGCCTGATAAATATATGTGGATACGTGTGTGTGTGTGTGTATGTGTGTGTGTGTGTGTGTGTGTGTGTGTGTGTGTGTGTGTGTGTGTGTAGGGACAGATTTACTCTCAAAGCTTCCCCAATTGTCCAAACCCATCTTTAGTTGTAAATCCTGAAGCAAATGCAGAACTCTTCCCAGGGCTTTAAATGTTTATTTTATTTGTGTGTCCACGTGTGCGTATGTACAACAAAATCTGTATTCATCTGCATCAGTGAGGAATTGAGATGAACTATGAGCAGCAGAGACCTTCACCAGCAAAGATTTATCTTTCTTGTGTTTTAACTTCAATAATGATTGGCCCAGGAACATGAAGGAGCTTACTCTTGCCCCTCGGAGTCCTGGCTCCTTTGTGCTCTGTTTCAACTGTACTGGTCCCTTTCTTCACGCTTACAAGATTGCTGCTGGAGTGCCTGCTCTGTGTAGGCTATTATACCTATATAACTAGAGAGAGAAGGATAAAACAGATGGGAAGGACTGGCAGGTAAGCAGGCAGGCAGACAGGACAGACAGGCGTTATAGGACCTTTCCCTTTTCTAGGGATACTCCTGAATGTCCTGCTGCATTACTTCTGCCTCTTTCTTTCAACCGTAGCTGCAAGGAGTGAGAAGCGGGTGGCAATAGCTTGCAGATGTGGAAATGTGGTCTTCCAATGGATCCATGCTTACCTAGAAATAAGATGGAGACTGAGAGCCATGAGTAGGAAAAGTGTTGCTCAACTTTCCATCACCTCTGCCATAACACTTCAGGCTTCCCCTAGCCTTAAGCCAGCTTCAGAGAGAGAGCCAGAGGCTGCTGCTCGTTGCCTGGCTTTTGTTCCTTACAGCATCATCTTCCTGATTCCAGAAAAGAGCCAGATACTTGCTCACACTTAGCAACAAGTGATGAAAAAATTTAAATACCACTTCGCCCTGGTATTTGTGTTTTAATGGTGAGTAAAGCCTCAAGCTAAAGAGATGAGTCCATCACCATTTCTATTTAGGCATCTAGACATTAGCAGCTAGATAACAATAAGTAAGACACCGAACTGGATTTTGGGAGAAGGTATTTCTCCCTTTTCTTACTAAAAATCAAATCATATGACCCGATATTCCTATGTTGAGGCTTTCTTTTAATGTCTCTATTTAATTTCAGCACAACTTCGAGTACTGATGGTGACTATTGCTCACCTTGCATCCTAATTATTTTCACTTTTATTTGTGCACTGCTTATCATTCTCCCTGGTCACAACTATGCAATGTAGTATTTTTTTCTTCCCTTAAGTAGGTAAAAATCTTTTTTTTTTTTTTTTGGTCGGTCGTGGGGCTTGAACTCTGGGCCTGGGCGCTGTCCCTCAGCTCTTCAGCTCAAGGTGAGCGTCCTACCACTTGAGCCACAGCACCACTTCTGGCTTTTTTTCCCCCCTGCTTATGTGGTGCTAAGGAATGGAACCCAGGGCCTCATGCATGCAAGGCAAGTGCTCTACCACTGAGCCACCTTCCCAGCCCAGGTAAAAATCTTTTCAACACTGATACTAATTAGGCTTCAGTGCCCAGAGTTTTTATTGGATGTTTATTATTCACACAGCAGTCAGGAAGGGATGGCAGAAAAGTGTTTTTCTTCTGTGGTGACTCAAAAACAAGCCTGCTTCTGCTCTCACTGAGATGGTATGTGAGAGATGGCGGTGACTTTATATCCACCAACTCTGCCAAGTGGGCATGAAGCAGAAAATGAGGTTTAGTGCTCCCATGCTGCAGTGAAATATATGCTTTAAAAAAGAACATAATTGCCTTTGAATTACTGCGCCTTTATTTAGTGTATTACGAGGTCTTCAGGCAAATATTTCTGCAAACTGTTTTTCGGGATTGATGGTAATAACTGGCATTTGTCGAGTATGTTCTGGTATAAAAAGCATTTTCTCACTTATTGTGAGTGCCTAACTTCTCTGTCCTCGACTGCTAGAAAGCAGGGATCTCAATTTCAGAGCTCTGAGGTGGCCCCTGGGACATAGCTTTTGATCTCCTCTATCTCTGGAATAGATACTGGCAGTTTTAATAATATCCTAAATGACAGATTTCCAGAAGCAAGAACAAACTGACTGCTTCCTGATCTCTTTCTACCCTCAAAATAATACTATCCTCTTTGAAGCAAATAGCTCCATGCCAGGGCAAGCTATTTAGGGGACTGCATGATGGAGAGGTGTGTTGGAAAGAAGGATAATTCCATTCTACCATCTTTGACCCTTCTCCAGTTCTACTTCCAGGGTAGGCCGCCTTAAGAAATCACTGTCGATCAACAAATGCATGTGCGCTCCTTTGGGCCATGAGTAAGTCAGTCACTGAACCTCAGAGTTGTAAAAACACAAAAGTGAAAAACAAACAAACAACAACAAAACCCTGAAGATCATTAAGACCAGCCAACTAGGACTATACTAGCTAACTTAGAGTGAAATAAATTTAATCTGTGAGAAAAATCAAAACTTTGGGTTCCTAAAATTGTAAGCAGCCTAGATGTGCTAATCAGTTTTGGGTCACTGATAAAATACTCAGGAAAAATCAACTTAAAATGAAGTTGTTTATGATTTCTAAGATTTTTAATCAATCTGTTCTTGGGCCCATTGCTTTAAGCTAATGTAATGGCAGGAAAGACAACATGGAGCAAGTTAGCACCAAGAGGAAGAGTCTGCACACAATGTCCCTTCAAAGACACCCCTCAGTGACCCAACTTACCTCGGCTAGGCTCCACCCCCTTAGGGTCCACCAATTGTATACATGAGTCTCTGAGGACCATCTCAGATCAAACTATAATGCAATGGCACAGGACCTGGTTCCAACCCACTCCTATCTCATCTTCTGAATATAGAACTGGTCTGTCTACAAAAAAATACTCAAGGCCAGGTGCTGGTGGCTTACACCCGTAATCCGAGCTACTCAGGAGGCTGAGAGCTGAAGGTCATGGTGCTGCCAGCCCAGGCAGGAAAGCCTGTGAGACTCTTATCTCCAACCAACTAGCACAAAAGCCAGAAGTGAAGCTGTAGCTCAAGTGGAGCGCTAGCCTTGAGCACAAAAAGCTCAGGGACAGCCCCGGGACCCTGAGTTCAAGCCCCACAGGGGACACACACACACACACACCACACACACATATGAATAAAAATGCTCAAGCATCTTTTACCTAAAATACAAAACCAAAACAAATGATTATTTGGTTTCTGATCACTCCTACTAATGTTCAGTGCCTTTCAGGCCTTTTTCATTGAAAACTCTCCCTATAATGTCCTACCCTGGCAGGCTCTACTATCTGACTTCCCAGCTCATCCTCAATCCATGGAAGCAAGCTTAGTCCTCATCTGATCTCCATGCTGTTTCATCCTCATCTCTAAATGATCACTGTTGGAAAGCTTTATACACTTCCCCCACACACACACTTTAGAGATTCTGTCAAGTTAAATTTTTCAACCCTGTGGACTGCTAATGCTGGACCTCCCACGCGCCTCCCTGAGTTTACCCTGAGCCCTTCGCAAGCTCCGCTTCCGGCTTCCTGCTCTGCTTTCTGTCCACACCTCTCCAGGTGACCTCATTCCTTCCCTTTCTTTCAGTCACTTCCCCTGGGCTGATGTTTCCGCTGTGTGCTTCTTGCCAAGAGTTCCCCTCCAGCTTCATACTTGGATACTGTCTTTCTCAAAGCACATCTCCATGAAGCTGCTTTACCTAAACACACACTCCCTTCAACTCCTCCTCCTCCCCTACCTGGTTTTTCATCTGGTGTTCTAACCATCCTTTCATTCACTCCAGCCAGAAGGCCAGGATACTCCCCACACTTCCTCAACCCTACACTCTATTTCTCATTTCTTCTCTCTACGGTTCTGACTTTAGTTCATCTGTCACCTCCCTCAATCACTGCTACATCTCCTAAGTGATCTCCATACTTGCATATCGTCCTGCCTAGATTGTTTGCTTGAGATAAAAATCTAAACAATAGGAGAGAATTCAAGGTCCTTCATGTGGGACAAAGATACTAAGTGCTTTAACCTCAATTTCATTCATCTGACTGCTCACTTCTATATGATGTATCTTTTATATCCAGCCAAATGGAGCAGCTGGCAGCTCCCAGGAGTTACTATGGCAGATGTTGCGCCTACAAGTAGGATCCTGTGTTTGGAATGTTCTGCCCACCTCCTCCTTTCCCATCTCCTTCAACTCGTCAGATAACAGTCAGATAACTGCTCTAAGAAGCCATTCCTGACACCAAGATGGGTGAGCTACCATTCCTAGAGACCCTCATAATACTTCCTGCATAGTCTCACCCCACAACTTGACTCTTCTTAAAAACTACATGTCACACAGATGAATTCACTACAAAACTATTGAACCTTCGAGGCCTCCATCGAATTGATCCTTTCCTAAATATCTGTTCTTACTCACGTATGCCCAAACTATGGGAAAACCATTTCACCTGGAATGTTGATTTGAAAGTTAGTGCCGTTTGCTTCTTTATGTATTTTGCATTTTTAATCCTTTAGATAATTGAAGAATAGGAAACATCAACACATGACGCATTTTCTTAGTGTGGTCTTCCCAAATGTGTATAAGGCCCCAAATTTCCACCAGGGTCTTCTCAGATCTGTTTATCTTCTAGTCAATGAATTCTATAAGGGCAAAACTTATGACTTTATTTTTTTTAATATTTGTGTAAACTATACTTACTAGGGACTTAATAATTGGTTGTTGAGTGGGCAAGTGGATGGATGGATGACTCAGAAATCTAATAAGCTTGGAAAGAAAAAGACCAGAAATAATGCTGGCTATGGGAAGTGAGGAAGCAGCTCAAAGTGTGACCTGGTTCCCTGAGGGCAGCCGAGAGCGAGACCTTATCCAGGACACGAGGGAGGGGGGGAGTATCAGGCATCACACCAAGAGCAAGGGTCAGAAGCCAGGCAGATAAACATGGGCCTGGACTGTGCAAACACTGGTAGATAGAGCAGAGGAGGTCCAAGTCCAAGCTAATGGTCAGGAAACACAAGAGCAAAACAGCACTAGCAGGAAGGCAGAAACAAAACAGACCAAGTGCATCCTGCATGCTTCCTCTGCAGTGCTTTGTCTATGGACTCTCCCAGAAGAGCAATGGATAGGGACAGGGATTCAGAACACCTCGCCAAGAGATGGGGCAGGAAGGAGACAAAGGATTCTGACTGCCAGTGTTTATTCCCACTTGGGTTGGTCCAAAGGACATCCGTTTCTAAGCTTGAGCCTCTACTGAAAATTAAACGATGAAAATACTGCTGAGTTCACAAAGCCCTCTTTAAAAAAAAAGAATTTAAAAAAATGTGTATCTGTCCTGTTTTGAGGTATTCTCTAAAGATTTGCTTTCAATGACATGACAATAAATGGTTGTGTTGTCATAAGAAATCAGGACAGCAGTTATGTAAAGGAGGTAAAAATTGCTTCATTAAAATGCATGGAAGGAGAAGCGATGGATTATAGTATAGATCATGCTGGAGATGAGCAGATTACTGAGCGCCAGACACACAAGGGAAACAGATTAATGAAAAATAAATAAAGGGGCTTCGGAAACATGGCAGGAAGCTGAACACAAGGCTGCAGCATATCACAGTATGTGAGTCCAAAGTGTGGGGGAAATCATTTCATTTGGAACATTGGTTTAAAAGTTAATGATAGCTGCTGCTTTCCCTATTTCACATCTTATTTATCTTTGAGATAATTAAAGATGATTATTAAGAGCAGGAAACACTGACATGATAGCACATCTGATACAAGTGACTTATCTTAGGAAAACTCAAGGGCATTATGGTGCAGTTTTCTCAAAGTTATATGTAATCATTAAAAATTATAAGTAAAATAACTGACCCTTCTTGTTGTGGCTTTACTGTATGTTTTTCCTGAAAAACTCCGTGGATGTTACTTTGAAGAGGAAGCCAATTAAAGTACTGGGATGGGAACAGAATGTGGGGTCAGATGACCCAAGGTTTAAAAGCCAACTCCACTTCACATTTATAGTACATGACTAAGACAGATCACCAAGGGTATTTGAGTTCCAACATTTGCTGGGAAATAAAACTATACCCACCTTTACTAACTCAGAGTTTTCGGTGCATCTCAAATGACTGAGAAAAATTAGTTTTAAAAAAGTTGCACAGAGAGAGTGACAGAGCGTTGAGGTTGAAGCATGTGTAGAAAGGTAATGATAAAACCCAGCCTCACCCTCAGGCCCTGTCCCCTTATAACTAATATAAGCTAAAATTTAAAAAGCTATACAAACATTTATTGTCAACTATATATAACAAGCCTCATCCAGTTTCACATTTGAGATTCACATAGGCTCTGTGACTAATGAATTATCAGCCGAAAGTCATCTACCATTTATGTGTCAATATTGACAGCGAGAGACAGGTAGTTACTACTTTTAAGAATGCTATTAGTTTCTGATTATTTGCTTAATCGTTTTCAAATTAACATTTATACAATGTGTGAGGTTAAGCAAAACATCTTTCCTCAACTTAATGATCTATGTTAAAATATTATAATTATATTTACTTCTGAACATTGGGCGTGCATAGAGGCTTAAAAGTTGTAGGACAAATAAAAATAGCTGAAGTGCAAGTTAGATGGCTGAAAAAAATGTGGGGAAATGCTAGTAACTATAATACAGAAATAAAACAACAAACCAAAATAAACCTCTGTTTCAATTTTCAGTCTTCGAGGAGCCTCTTCATGACTCGGAGTCTTTCTCCCTGAGACAAAACTTGGGAAAGGTTAATGGGAAACACTGTTTGGCTACATTTGATCTTGGGGTTATGTGGTATGCACCGTATCCTTCCTCTATTCTCCATTCTGATTTCACCTCTGTCTCTAAGCTCTCATCTCTTCTGGTCCTGATGGTTTATTTGATTCTCTGAGCCAGACTTGTTCCTGAGGGGTCAGCATACTCTTTTCAGACCAGAATTGCTGCGTGAGTCTTTTCATGATCATAATCAGGCAAGGAAATGCAGGAAGCACCTGAGTAAGTGGTTTGGGTCCCAGGTCCCACATATACTGCTTCTCTCCCTGCTGTATCCAAAGGCCCTCGCCACATGAAGAGAGCACAAAGCAGCCTTACCTTCATCTATTGATGTGAACTATGCCCCAGTCAGATGGTGGCTCCTTTTTTATGGCTGAACTCCTACTTTCTTTTTTCTTTTTTTGGGTCGGTCAGTGGTGGGCTTGAACTCTGGGCCTGGGCGCTGTCCCTTAGCTCTTCAGCTCAAGGCTAGTGCTCTACTACTTGAGCCACAGCGCCACTTCCAACTTTTTCTGCTTATGTGGTGCTGAGGAATCGAATCCAGGGCCTCATGCATGCAAGGCAAGCGCGCTACCACTGAGCCACCTTCCCAGCTCCTGAACTCTTACTTTCTAAACACAAGGAGTCCAAAGTGCCACAAGCAACAACAGCTGTAATTCAAGGGGAATCGTAACAATATTCCCCTAAAAGTGGGAGGGTAAAAAGGAACACTTCTCTGAGTGAGTCGCTGAGAAGATGGTAAGAAAGATCTTCTTGCTTTCAGTTCTTGGTTCCTTTGGGTACCGGGTGTCATCTAGAGGTCTCTGATTTGGTGGATTTAATGACATCTTTTCTTTGTCAGATATTATCTTGAGGTAGGTCTCCAGCTTCCAAGACCACAGATACAAGTTCTTCTAAGTACTGTAGAATCACATGTCCATCAGAGCTAATGGTCCTGGTTCTTTCCTACATTTCTTTCTGTGAAGGTATTCCCTGGGAGATTCCACACCCGTGGAACAAACCTTCTGAAAGGTTTCTGCAGAACTATATTGCTCAGAAATAACATGAAGGTGTTTCTAGCCCAAATTTCAGGGCCCCAGGTTTAACCAAACATAGCTGTGAGCTGTGCATAATGCACTCGCTTTTGATGACTATATAAGTCCCCTGAACTCTGAAATTCCACTACATTCTGAGTCTGCTTCCCAGCTGTATCTGAATAAGAGCTTCTTTATAAGATACCTAAGTCTTCTGGCTCTAAGATTTAGCCTTTACCTACTTCTTAATCATGACTGGTCCTACCTTATGACTAGGTTTGTTTGCTTGTTTGTTGGACTATTGCTGATACCACCTGAGTGAATTCCAGTCCTCTAAGAAGCAGACACCAAGACGGGAGCAGAAGTATGAGAGAGATATTGACGATTATGCTTATGATGGATAACGTAGCAAAGAGAAGCCCTATGCAGAGAAACCTTCAGAACATCTGATGTTGGTAAAGGAAAGTAGGGTAGAAATAGCCTCCAACTGAGACTGGCCAGACCAGTGTGGAGACCCTGTATTGAGAAAAGGCAGTCATCTAGCTGGCTCCAGTCACTGCTGTTAGAAGCTCAGGAAACTCGTGTCCTTGCCACAAGCACCGTGGCAGTGATCACAGTCGTGGAGGCCACGGGTCGCCCATACTCCCACAGCAAGTGCTTTCTCTCAAAAGGGCGAGTGGAGCAGTCAACAAAGTATGCTCAAGCAAGAAACTCAATGCCCATCTAACTGAATTCTGATCATCTTGGTCATTGGATGTCCAATACAACAGGAAGGGTGCAAGTAATTTATTAATAAAAATTATTTTTCCAGAACAATATGTTACATCAAGCTTAAGCTGTTGGGGAGAGTTATTAAGAGAGGTGATTGATTATGATAGCCTGATGCCTCTTTTCTGATGAAAGAATTAGACATCAGTTCATCTGCAGAAAACACTTCAAACTGAACATAAGAGAATTGCAAATATACAGGTTTTTTCCTAATGTTTTCATACATTATTCACTACTAATAACCAGCCAATCCTGAAATCCTTTTTTTCTTTGTTATTGACAAATATTATTTAATGGAAATAATCGGGGGCTCTAGCTAGTTTAAATAAAAGTAAATACAGTTGAGAATGAATCATGACTAGTTCCCTCAAGTTGTTGTTTTTGTTTTTTTTTTTTAAAAAAACTGAGTTCATCTCTCTTCTTTTTTAAAAAATTGTATTTTATTGTACAGATGCTATACGGAGTGGTTAGAGTTCCATGAGTAAGGCAATGAATACTTTTCTTGTAGAGCATTGTTACCCCCTCCCTTGTTGTTCTCCCAGGATCCCTTCCCTCCCCCATGTCCCTCACTCCCCCTCACCCCTCACCTCCTGCCCGCCCTGCCGAAGTTGTAAAGTTCATTTCCAATATAGTGTCTTGTAAGTATCATTATTGCAATGGGTCATCCTGTGTCCTTGTTGCAGCGTTTTGTTATTCCCCTTCTCCTCCCCAAATTAGACAAGATGCAGGGTGCCAAAATCAAGTACAGTGACATCAGGAGGAAGAACATAGAAAGGACACCAAAAATCACATGGTACATTAAAAACAACAACAACAAAGAAAGACCTCCTGTGTACCGATCTTGGAATTCATTTGGCTTAGCATCATCTTATATGCTCACATGTACGTAGCTTTTGAGCTTTTCTGCTCATCTGATAAAATTACCCTAGACATATACCAATTATTGCAAATGAGGGAAACCATGAGATCTATATTTCTTTGGGTCTGGCTTACTTTACTTAATAGGATTTTTTCCAAGTCTTTCCATTTCCCAACCCTGAAATTCTTGTAGACTTTCCCCCATATCTTTCCAATATTGCATCATCACATTAGTAAAGGTATTGCGATGCTAACTTTATATTATATTTATTCCAAGGTAGGTATTGTAAAAGGGGCATAAAACTGCAATTCATTAAAAATACATTAAACATACAAGGCTTTAGACTGCCATTTAGCCTCCTCATAAATATTATTCTTTCTTATCTAACAACTTCCTTTTTCTATACTTGAATCCTGAAGCAGTTCTAATAGCATTCTGGGTAAGGAAAATCACAGGTGTGATATGAAGACAGTATCTCTATAGTAACATTCTGAAGTGGAAAGTTATCCATATTGCCTGATTGATACAGGCACACACACCCTAGCTTCAAAGAATTTGACTTGTGCTTTTTAAGTGAAAAATATCTAGACTAGAAGAGTTTCATTGTGATTAATACAGCAGATAATTTGCCTCATTTGACCTACTTTTATGTTGTCCAAATTGCTGTGTCCTTTTATAAGTTCTCCTTGAGAACTTATTGTCCATACCTTTCACTCAACATGCCTAGACTTTTTAAAATTATAACTTATGCTAGCAATAGTTCTTTATGTACATAAGGTTATATAGATAACAGGAACTCAACTATATAAAAAGTTAAAGGGACCTCAACTTGAAGAACTCACAGTCTAAACGGTAAGGCAAATGTGTAAACAAAGGCTGGGGCAGGGCTCAAGTGGTAGACAGCTATTCAAACAAGCAGCTTTGGGTTCAGTCCCTAGTACAATAAAAATAAGAGTTTAAATCCATATTTCAAAGCTGTTCTTGAGATACAAATAAAGGCCTTTTTATATATAGAATAAACACACAGTTCTACACAGTCTTGGAAAGAAATCTTACACTTCTTTTCCAGCACCAGTGATCAACACAGGATCTAGCACAGACCAAACGTCTATAACAGGTATCATGATGTATCTCTTCTTCAGTCATTCCATCAATCCTGTCATGTTTTAGCTGTTGAAACCATATCTATCAGTTTTAACAGCAATAATGATCTATATGGAGAACCCAGACATATTGATTTATTTGCTGAATTAAAAAGTAAACAAAAGAACATTCAATGTGTTGGAAATTTATAGTAGGTAGCCCCAAAGGGTCCTGAGAATGAAAACATAAAGTCACTGGGAGAGTGATCCCTTCTTTTTACTAAAAACTCTGACTGACTTAGTACCCTATAGGTTATTGGTACTGGGTACCCTCTATATGGCATGAGAGCGCAACCTGGCTGAGCTGAACCAACAGAAATCCCTGTCTTCTTCGGACTTCTATTCTGGTAAGGTAGATAGACAGCAAGCAAGTTATTAAGTGAAAAATGTACTACCTTAGAGGGCAATAGATATTACAGAGAAGAAGAGGACAGAAAAAGGAGGCTGAGGTTATGGGATATGGGCGAGTTAGACTTTTCACTAGTTTGGTTAGAGAAGGCAATAGGCAAAGATTTAGCCAAGGGAACAAACTATGAAAAGAAGAATGTCTGGACAGGGAGAGGAAAGTATTAAATGACTCTGAAAAGGGAGCGTGCCTGGGGTTCTGAAGAAGCAGGAAGAAAGTCCCTTGATAAAGGATGGCAGTGGAGAGTAAAGCAGATGAGTAACTGCAACCTGCGCTCTACTGGAGCCCATGGAAGACCTTGGCTTTTATACTCAGTGAGGTAAGCTTAGGCTGTTAGAAAAGTGTAGGAGTGACATGATATGATTCACTTTTTTAAAAAAGCTAACCACAGATTGTTTGAAGAAAAATCTGCAGGAGGGAGAAAAGCAGGATTTGAGAATGGAGGGAGAGTAAAACATGTACTTTGAAGTAAAGTTGGTAGGATATAGGATGGAATGGGAAAGACGGTCACACATGATATATGCAACTTTCCCCAGCCAATGAGAAGATGACAGTTGCCATTTACTGACATGGAGAAATCCCCTGGAGAGCAGTTCAAGGAAGGGGGCTTCAAAGTTGTGCTTTGGACATATTATTTGATGCAAGTACGCTTGAAACTTTCCAAGTGGAGCTTGTCAGTCATCAATTCCAAGTCAGAGCTTTGGGAAGATGATGGGGGCTAAAGATAGATCTTTTGGAGTTATCTGTCAGTATGTGACTTGGAATGATAGAAATGCCAGTGGGCTCTGGACCACTTACATTTCACAGCCATAAAGGAGGGGATGGCCCAGCCAAGGAAACTTAGGAAGACGCTGAAGTAGGAAGGAAGCAAGTGTCCTGAAAGATACATGAGTTACCTAGACCAACGAGGAGGCAATGTCCGTTGTGTCAGATACTTCCGTTAAATAAGGCACAATGTAGAATGAACAAAAAACTCCAATGGATTTTGCATTTTAGAGGTCACTAAAACCTGGACAGTGATTCCAACGGATTGTGCAGCAGCAGAAAGTAGGGGTAGATGTTGGAGGTTCTCTGATAGGCATGTACTTTTCTTCTATTATCTCTCCTGCAATCTTCTTCTTTTATTTTATTTATTTTATCTTATTTGTTCCAGTCCTGGGGCTTGAATTCAGAGCCTGAGCATTGTTCCTGAGCTCTTTCACCCAAGGCTAGCAATCTACCCCTTGAACCAGAGCTCTGCTTTTGGCTTTTTTACTGATTAATTGGAGATAAAGAATGTCATGGACTTTCCTGCTCAAGCAGGGTTTGGACCTTAATCCTAAAATCTCTACCTCCTATAGCTAGGATTAGAGGCATGAGCCACTACCACCTGGCTTGATTGTACTTTTAACTCAGGCTCATACATTAAATTAGTACAGGGCACACAGAACTGAGAGGAAATATCCTGCAATGAAGTTTTGCCCTGTTAGAGATGAAAACCTAACTGTCAGTTCACACAGATTCTCCATGAGACAATCAAATCAACATTGCTAGAATTAATTCCTCAATCTCTATAGTTTCTAAACGAAGATTGGATGAATAAATGTAGTGAAACTTTACTTTTACATTTACATGTGTATTGAAAACGTCAGTTACTTAAAATCATGAGTGTTCAGGCAAAGTTGAGGTATATGATAATTACACAGAGTACCTGTTCTGGCAACTTTAGGCAGAATTACATCTGAACCTGCACAAATATTTAAGAGTTGATGCCGGTCATTATCCCAGCAGTATTTAACCCAGTAGCTGCCGTGTTAAAGTAATATATTAAATATTGTTCTTGACTAGAAGCTTCCTCGATTACCTGGTCCATCATACCACAAGAAAATTCTACTCAAATCTGGTAGAGAAAATCTTGTTATGAGACATTTTTCTGGCTTTGGGCTCTCAGTGAACCTCATAATTTGTTATTAAATATTCATTTAATTTTATTACTGTGAAGTGTGTTCAGATAGAACATTATCTCCAATATTTTGTGTTTTAGTTTTAACTCATCCCTCATTCTACCATGTGATACAAAAGCACTGTCTTGGCTTGTCCTTTTTTTGAATGTACTTGGTAAAGAGAGAAGGATCAGCTCATCTGGTGTGTGACAGAATCCCATCCATCTGTTTTTGGAATGACAATATTGCCATTCTTGTCACTTGTGCCCATTACTCATTTTCTCCAGTCCAATAGTCATGTTAACCTCTTTGTCTAATCCAGTGGGCTACAAAATCCTAGGAAAAGTCCGAGCTGATTTCACAATGATTTCTTCAAGTTCAGCTCCTGCGAAAAAGTCTAAGATGTTGTTCTTTTTTTCTTATTATTCTCCTAAAAGCGCCCCAGAGGAATATTGCCTTTCATAATGTCCTTCCTGGCAAACCTATTATTTTCCATTTATAGACAGAATTTTCATGTTCATTTCCTCTTCAATGATCTACTTTCCAGGACTTACTTGCCTTCTCCCTATAATTAGTGCCACAAACACTGGTAAAGAACCAACATTACGAGAAAGTAGAAAGTCATAAGCATGCATTGCATCTTCTTAAAAGAAAATATTCTCCTACATGAGGTTACATAATCAAATAAGAAGTTGTATCCCACATAAGAAAATAAGAACTTGATATATTAGAAGCTTACTTTCTTTATAGGTATTCATTTATTTAACTGCTATTTAAGAACAGCTAGTAACTGCACAATATACAGACCCTGTAGCATGTAGAGATACCGCCACAAATCCTGCCCTAAGGAACCTGCAGTCTAGAGAAGGGGAAGCAGAACAACTCTCCTTAGGGTGTGCAGTGAAATTCAGAGTCAGAAAGACTCCAAACAACAACCCAAAGAAGCACATAAGAAGGTCATGGCTAATGGCTCTTGAAGAATACATAGAGCTTTTGATGCTTACTTTGATCAAGTTGATTGGATTAAGAAGCATCTAGATGATCAAAGCATACTTCTGATATGGTATCAATGATGTCCTGTCAAGAGATAATTAGATCACGATGGCTCTGACTCAATGAATACATTAACCTGTTGCTGGATTCATAACATTATGGCATTATTGGGAGGTGGTGGATATGTGGGAGGTGAAGGCTGTCCATGGGGTAGCATCTTGCCCTGTCTGCTTCCTGAATTCCATCTTTCTCTCTGCTTCCTGGCTACAGTGATGTGAATTGCTCTGCTCATCACATCTGGTCTGCCATGATGGACTAAATCACTGGAAGCCCTGAGCCACCGTAAGTCTTTCCTCACTTATGTAGCTTTTCTCTGGTATTTGATGACAGTGATGCAAAAGTCTGACTAACGAGCTTGGAGCAGAGGTGCAGGTGGTGTTGAAGACTACAATGAGGAGAATCGAATTGCAAGAGGAAGGTCTGTGTGAGTGAGAGACTTCCTGGGTGGGGAAGGATGAACCAACAGAGTGAACCAAGAAGAGAGTGAGAGGAGATCAAATGAAGACAGGCCTCACAATACTGAGACTGCCAGGAAGAAGAGAAAGGCTGTATGAAGCAGAGAAAAAAACAAGATAAGATGACTGTGTAGGATGGGTTGGAATGAGGCAATACTGGAAAAACCAAAGCCAAATATACAGGGTTTTGTTTTGTTTTTAATCATAGGGTGGGCCTTGATGAAGTTGTAGGGCAGCAGAGCAGTAGAATCAGAGGAGGAAGAAGACTACAAAGATGTTTTGAAGATAGAATTGATAGGACTGGAAACTGATGGGCTGTGGAAAAGGGCGCATTCAGAGCTGACCCTGAGAGTCAGAGACTGGCTGGTTCAGATGAGAAATGAGGATCACAGGATGAAGTATTTGGAGTAAAAATGTGGATAAGAGAGGCTGTGAAAAATGCCTAGCAACTACTGGAAAAATAATGTACTCTTCTTAGAGAAAATTCAAAGCTAGAGGGACAAACAAATGTGTAAGTCATCCAGACAGATGTGACACCCAAAGTCACAACTTCAAGAGAGATTTTTTTAATGGAGAAAGAGCCACCATTACTATTTATACATCACAAAATCAAACAGTGTTTTGTTAATTATCCACTTAGTTGGATGAATGTAGACAGCCAATATCAGATCATTACAGTCTAGATATTTTGCAGATGGAATTACCCAGTTTTGTAATCCACATCAATCAAATTCACCAAATCACTAGCAAATCCGCCCTTAGCTTTATGCTATGTCAATACAGCCAGTGGGTATATGAGTATATTGAAATTGAAAACCCAATTCAAATCCCTGGAGTACCATTGCCAAATTTCCATGCCTCCAGGACTCTCAACTATCATCTGGCCTCATAATATTTTACTCCTATGCATCGTATACTTTTCAGAGCAATTGTACCCTTTAAACGAGAGTCTTGCATAAGAGCCATGTTGACTTCTATTTTATAGATGTAAATGCAAAAAACCTGAGGTTCAGAGAGCTTGCAAATTGTCTAAAGTCATAGGCCTATTGAGGTGGAGGCAGAGCTAACAGCTCATAATTCAGACTTAGTAAATGACAGAAAGATATGTGTGTGTGTGTGTGTGTGTGGTGTATGAAATGTTGTGTGTGTGTTGTGTGTGTGTGTGTGTGTGTTACTAAACATGCTCATGGCCCATTTATTTTTCCTACGGACATTCCTTTGTCTTCTCTGTGTTTTCTCACTGGAACGGATGAGTGGGCTGTGTATCCATGCACCACACACACACACACACACACACACACACACACACACACACACACACACCTTCTTTACTACGATAAACCTAGGAGGCCAACTTAGAAAGCTACAGTCCCAAAAATCCTATTGTCAAAGCCATACACCTTGTTTCTAAGCACACTTTTACAGTTCTTTGTCTCTGGAAAACCGATATCACAGCTCCGTGCTTCACTGCGCACAGGATAAATCTGAAATTTGATGTAACTTTCAAATCCTTTGAAATATAACTTCTAAGTCAAGCACCATATTGAATTCCAAACTTCAAAATGAAGACTACTATGTTGTATTTTTTTTTTAAAAATCAGTCCAAATGAGCATGAGGAGTTATTTTCCAAGAAGGATGGTGAAAAAAGCAAGTGACTGGTGCCATTTCTAAGTCTTTGCTCACTACATTTACAGTATTTCTCCAAATTCTGTTTCATGATAACGTGAGGTTCATACTTTGGATCAATTTTTTTAAAAAAACAGCTCAAGAAAAACAATCCTAATATACCTTTGTTTCAGTTCTCTCTTTCCACCCAGAATAAAAATGAATCCACCAAACACTTCTTGAGTCTAACAGGGAGTCTTAGGGAGGCAGGCCCTGAATCTTAGATGTTTCTGAGAAGCATACAAGGAAGAAGTTGCCTTCCTCCCTTTTACCACTGATACTTACTCATGGTCCATTGGAAATGAAGAATTTCCCAAGATTATTTTCCTCCCCCAAAATTCTTGAGCCATCATATTATTGGAATTTAGACAGTGTTCATCATGTCTCATCAGTGGGTGGCCACAGCAAAAGTAACATAATAAAGAGAAGGAAAGAGCTGAGGCCACAGGCCCTGAATTTGATTCTCAGGGAAGAAAGGAAAATAGAGAAGAAAGAAGAAAATAGGGGAAGGGAAATGACGGGAAGGAAATTTAAAAGATGATGTGTGGCAACCTGAAAATTCTATCTAAGAAAGGGAGGAAACAAAACAAAGTTGTTTTATGATGACACCCCATTGGTCCTACCTCTAATGTTATTGCATCCTCTTGTCCTCTGAAGGGAAGGGAAGGGGAGGAAAGTGGAGGGGAAAGAAGGGGAGGAGAGAGGAGGGAAGCGACATTTCAGTTATTGCATAAAGTTGATAGATGTTAAAATCTACCTAGTTTTATACTCTCATGCAGAAACTTCAGAGTCAGTGGCAAGAATCAGCGAGGTGTCATTTAGGGCTCTCATTTATATAGAGGTATAAAACCATCTGGACTCAGAGTCTCTCTTGCCTTAAGAGAACTGACTTATATGACCAATGCCTGTCCCCAGTATGGCAGAGTAGGTGACATCTGTCCTTCATCTTAATCCTAATCACCAGAATCTCAATGCACTACTATTGAGGACGTTTATGGGCTACTCTCTGACTATTGTTTTAAAAAATAAAATGAGTTGATGAGTAAGTAAAAGAATGCACAGCTGCATTGTGCAGGGTATATCCACAGAACCTGTCAAGGGGGAGGGGGGGGGCGGGAAAAATGTTTCTCACGGGCAGAAGTAGGTCATACAACAAAGAATTAATGTGGGTCATTTTCAGTCCTGTCCAATCAGATTTCCCAGTGGGACAAACAGACCTCACGGAAAGTCGCTAAGGAGATTGCCTGGTATCAGAGGGCTCCTGAAGTAAGTAATCAGCTTCCTTAGAGATGGTTTCACCCCTGTGAGGTCCACCGACCACAAACCCACTCTACTGTGGTTTCAGTAAGACCTTTCCTGCTCCCCTTTTAATTTTCCTTCTTCTCTTGCTCTATTCCAACCCTAGGGAAACAGTGAGAAGCAGACTCTAGCAAAGGAGATTACTCTGACTCTTTGCCTCCCCCTCCCAGCTCTCCCCGTTCTATGGTGGGGCTTCACCAAAGGAGAGATTTGATTTTAAATCATCTTTGGAGTATTGACATTTTATGGGCTAGACATGCTAAATTTAAAAGATGATGTGTGGCAACCTAAAAATTCTATCTAGGGATGGGAGGAGATGTAATAAAGTTGCTTTATGATTCACCCCGTTGGTCCTACCTGTCTAATGTTCACTGCACGCACTTGTTCTCTCAATTACCAGTTTGCATGCAGGGATTTATATGGATCTGAGGAGCATCCATATAGGAGAAAGCCAAGAAATGCATGGGGATTCAGGCATGTACAGCTCTGTGAGATGTACACGTAGGCAGATTGCTTGGGAGGAGATTGTCATCAGAGGTCACGTAAGGGTCATATCGTCCTGTGAAAAGTACAGAAAATTAGCTGCTGACAGTCTCCTCCTAAATATTTCTGCAAATTCCCAAAGGCCCATCCCACAGCTACTGCATTTGATCTGCATTCTAGATACTCACAGTTGGAGCCACGCTTCCCTCCCTCCATTTCCCTGAAGCACGACTCACAAGATCTCACAGCAAGTGGTTCCCTTTTGGCTGAAGCAAGCAGCTTAAAATGCACATCAGCACCCTTGTCTTTGAACGCCCATGAGCTGGTGATGTATAATCACTGGTCCCACAGACTGTCCCCTTTGCCTATGTGGCTTGATCCCTTCATTTTTCAACTTCCGCTTCCCTTCTCTGCTCTTCCTCACCCTCCCCAAGTATCCTTGTTTACTTTTTTATGCTGACTGGTTTAGCTATAGTTTTGTTTCAATATTCCTTCCAAATCATACCCTGGAGGCCTCATCTTTGCTAAATAAAAGGCTATTTACTCCAGAGAGAAATTACGCTACTTCCTTCCAGGCTGAAGCTGCTTCCAGTCACTTGTGGTTTTAGATCATAATTGCTTTATCTCTACCAGAAGACTTCGCAACAGGCCTTGATTTGGAGGCGAGTAGTTATTGTGGTTACAGGGTAGTGGCAGGTTTCAGAATTCCTGTCACCCCAGGAGACTGACAGCATGCATCTGTCCTAAGAGAAAAGGGTTCTCTGTTGGGTCTGTGCATTGATTGAAATTATGTTAAAATTCCAAATTGCTTTTGGTTCTGATAAACTCATTATGAGTTCTATTGACTTTTCCTTCATCCTTCCCCCCTCTGCCGGCACCCCTGCCTGCACATACACAAATACACTCAGGCACACAGGCACGTGTACATGCACACACACATACTAAAACACACAAAGGATTATATTCTCCATTTAGTGGCCATGAGATGTTCTCTGACGTGAGAGCACCAGGGAGTCTTGATTCATCAGAAGGGCAGCGGAATTCCAGCATTACCAGATCTAAGCATATGTAACAAAGGCACCACACATGGGTTGGAATGATTGATCCTGGTTCAGCTGCCTGCAAGCCAAAGAATTCTTATCAGCGACTAGTGAGGCTAAAGCAAGCTTGCCGGAGCTGCCCCAGCTGAGTGCAAAATAATAAAAAAGAAAGATCTCTGTCCTCACAACAGCAACAAAGAGGAGCTTAAGCCTTGAAGTGCAATGGTTTGGGGATTTGGGGGGGGCTGCTTTATTTTAAAAAACGATGTCAGGTGTGGGATTGTCCATCTTCATTAGCAGAAGCAGCAGCAGCACTGCTAGGAACAACATGGCAACCTGGGATCAGCAACTCTGGAAGCAAAGGGACAAACAGCTGCAAATCTGCATTCAGCCACAGGGCTGAGAACTAATTGTGAACATATGTGAGCACCCCTTGGTGGGGACTGGACTTCTTCGCATCAACAAGAAGCCAGTTACATGAGGGTGTGCTCCAAGCCGTTGACATTTGAGGTTTAATATGATGTGACTGTGTTTGTAGTTGGCAGCTGCGAAGTCCTGAGACACTTGGATTACATGACTATAAACAGCTTTTGTATCTAAGCCTGTGAAATTTATAGAGATACAAGGCTGCACCGCTATCGAATTGTTCTGTGGCTCTAGGCCTTCTACTAATGCTTTCCAGAATGCTACTAAAGAATTTTCCACAGAATATATTGCGAGAAAAAATAAATAAGAATATGCACCCAGGAGGCTGAGATTCAAGAATCTCAGTTCAAAGCCAGCCAGGGCAGACAAATCTGTGGAGACTCTTATCTCTAGATAACCAGCAAAAAGCCAGCAGTGAAAGTGTAGTTCAATGGTAGAGGCCAGCCTAGAGTAGAAAAAGCTAGGCAAGAATATGAGGCCCTGGGCTGGGAAGGTGGCTCGGTGGTAGAGCACTTGCCTTGCATGCCTGAGGCCCTGGGTTCGATTCCTCTGCACCATATAAGCAAAAAGAAAAAAGCCGGAAGTGGTGCTGTGGCTCAAGTAGTAGAGCTGAGGGACAGTGCCCAGGCCCAGAGTTCAGGCCCACGACCGGACCCAAAAAAAAAAAAAAAAAGAATATGAGGCCCTGAGTCAAGCCTGGCACAGAAAGAGAGAGAAACCGAGAGACAGAGAGACAGAGCGACAGAGAGACAGAGAGATGGAAAGAGCATTGCCTGTGAACATTAAGTGCTTTACATACTGTATCTCATAAAACCACCATTGCTCTAAAAGATAGGTGTCCTTTAGCCCAGAGAGATATAAAAAGAGGCTCAGAGATCTTAAATAATTAAAAGTCAGATAATAATACCCATTGAAAGTACTTGAAAAAATTGCAATCAATATTAAACTGAGGCTACCAAAAGATTCTGGAACATACCTCTAATACCATTTCCCTTAAGCCAGGTTCCCTAAAGCAGAATTGGAGAGGAGGATTTGTAGAGGAAGTGATTTTAGTGACGAATTCCTTCTGGGAGCCATCATAAGAGATGAGTGATGCAGGACTGGGAATCAGCAGCCAATCAAGCAAGGGCAGAATCTCTGATTAGACCCAGGGACTTACTTTGCCTGATTCCAGCAGGAGCACTGAGGTCTGTGCTACATCTCAGAGCTGTCCAACAAGAACCTCTCTTGTACCCATTAGTCTGGACTGTTCCTTGAGGAGACAAGGCCACAGGCACGTTGAAAGCAAAGCACACCAAACCCACTGGCACACACACACACAAAGAGTTAAAAGGGACCTGACCCGTCTGGGCAGAGCGCTGACATAATCTACTATGTCCATTCAACAGCAGAACTGGCTCACAACCATCTGCAATCCTTGAGAGCCATGTCCAGAATGATTGAGAGCTTCCTTCTGTAACTGGGGCTTCAGACTCTGTATCCCCGGGAAGAGTAGAACGATAGCTTTGGTTCATTGAAGCTGGGCTATGATTTGGGAGAGCAGTGTTTCCGGGCTTCTATAGGATAATGAATGTTGTCAGGGAGGCAGCTTCATGTAGCCAAAACAGCTCAGCCTTTTCAACTCCAAGAGGAGGCATGCTCCCTTTCACTGCCCCTTCTGCCTGGCTCTGTGGCTCTGGGAAATTGTTTAGTCTTGGGAGCCTCAGGTCCCTTAGCAGGAAAAGGAAGAAAACAATCCACTCAAGGATGGCTGGAATAACCGAACAAAATGATGTCTGTGAAGATACTTGCAAACAGTCAGCATGGTATAGATGCGTTGCTAGAAGCCTTCGGTTACACAGAAAGATGGTGTTTGTATTCACAGGAGCTGCATTTGGGTAGACGTAAACACAGTGAGGTATACATTTCAGGGAAATGGGTCTTTTTAACTCACAAGAAGCCTGACTGCCTGTTCCCTAATATCTTTAGCCAAGCTATCATGCAGCTGGAGATTAGATGGATTTGGATAGAGAACAGCCTTGAGCCTCAGGAAATCCCAGCTCCCAATGACACAAAGCAGCTACTCTTTCCAAGTGTCTGGCCTCTGCCAGAGCCAACAGTTCATACCCCTCACACATCTTGTAGCCCTGGTTCTCCCTGCCCTCCCGGCTCCCCCTGTTCAGCACCCATGAGACTGTGCGGAGATACATACATTCACATGGAGGTCAGCTGGTGTAACAGAGTAAGTATTTCCCCCCACGGGGCACAGCTGTCATTGAACAGGATAGATTTCAAAGCTGGTTATGAGTATGGTGTGCAGATACTCAGGAACTATTCTAGAAAACACACCAGAGATAGAATTTGAGGTTCAATAAGCTCACGTTGTTCATGAGGAGAGCATTCCTCTTCAGAGCGATTGCCAAATGTGGAACGCAGGGGGTCTTGATTATCACACAGCATTTGTTTTCAATTCTATCTTAGGCAAGTAAATAAGAAGGGAGAGGCTTTAGGAGCATAACAGCTTAAGAGTTTACCAGCTTTGCCACGATGAGCATTGTCTGAACCTCAGTTTTCCCATCTGTGAGATGTATTGTCAAAATAAAATGCTGTAAACGCCTGGCACAGTTCCGGGTGCATGACACACATTCAACGACTGTTATCAATAAGATCAACAATGCTGGAGAAAGGTGTTAGACTGGTACCTTTGACATAATAAAACATTAGTTATTGTCACACCCCTCAGAGAGCATTGCAATGATTTGTACTCGGTAGGCATGCAATAAATATTGGTCAAACTAATGAATACATGAATGGTTGCCGTCAACAACCTTTTTAGAGAGTACTTCTGACATTCCTTTCCTAACAGCTCACAAATGACTCCCAACCTCAGCTTAGGCTTAATGTACCCTGCAGTACTAAGAATGAGCAGCCGAGCTAGTAAAAGGTGAAGGTAAGGATTTGAACAGAGGTCTCTTTGACATGAAAGCCTATGACCTCTACCTGTCCGTAAAAGCTGATGGGAATTTCAACTACCTGAAGCTAAGAGCAACTTACCCACCTGTACTAATAGGCTACCAACAGGTCTAGAAGGTCTGGGTGGGCTGTTTCCTTAAAAGCCTGCTTTGAGATGCATAGTAAGTATAAGTCCAGGGGTTGCAGATCCATTTGCACTTTGTTCCTTTGTTACTATAGAAATTTTCTCTAAGCAACGGGAAAATCTGTAATCCGCCCCTGCACAGACACATACCTGCCCTGGCTAATTATTTATGACATTGTTCAAAGCTGGGCTCCTAATTAACAATGTGCTCTGCTTAGGCCAAAACATCAACCCAGCATCTCACAGTCTGTAATCCATTTGCTCTCTGGCCCGTGCCAGTGCTGAAGATGGCTGCACAGTGGCTCCTGCTTGTGGGGGAGGGAGGCCCATGGTGGCTAATGAATCAATAATGCTCAGCCAGTTCCCTGGACTCTGTTGACATGCATGGCCAGTTTTCTCTCATGATTAATTACATTCCTTTTTTTTTTTTTATTTTTGCAGGAGTATTAATTCACTTTTCTGGAGAGCTTTTCTGATTTTCTGCTATTAAAAAGCCAATCTTAACAATCCCCTAAGCTCAGAAAGAGTTGAGTTCAGATTGATAAAAATTGTCAAAATCTATAACTTTAAAAAAAAAAAACAAGCTCTGTTACTACTACATGGAAGAATGTGAATTGCAGAAGTGCTAAAATGTGCAAGTGGTTTTACATACATGTAATATACATATGCTTGAGCATGAATATAAACCTAGTCCAATAACAATTTTTCTTATAAGGCAACTGTATGCCTCTGTTTTCCTAGTTGCCACTTATTTCAAAAAGCCTCCTAAATTAAGTATACAGGCAAATCAGATACTGCACATTTCACATAATAACACAGTCGGAAAAGAGGAGCAGATAATTGGAGACATATTCACAATTAGACATAACGCTCTTCAAACAAAGAACGACCCCCCAGTTAATTAATGTTTGTCAAGCACTTTAAAATCATATAATTCAACATCCTAGACATTCCCACCTACGGATAGCAAGCCAAAGAGTTGGGGGGGAGGGGCTTGGGCTGGCTCTGGGTCTTGTCTTGCTCAGTTATTCATCACATTTGCCAAGGAGAGAGAGGAGAAAAAAAAAACAACACCATCTACACACAAAGTAGCTGAAACTAAATTTCCTTAAAAGCTATTGCTCTGTCTCTTTATCTCATTTTTCTTTATGAGCGAAAGGGAAATAATTCTTCTAAAAACCATTTCACAGGAGCAGTAACATCAATTCTTAATTATTAATATCATGATTTGTTATTTATTGAGCATCAATGGTACATTAGATGTTAGACAAAACACAGATAGCTCCAAGTCTTAAATCGAAGTGATTCTCTTAGAAATGTAGACTGCTAGCATTTACTGTTGTTGTTATGAGCGTCTATCTTTGTGTTTTTGGATGGTTCTTAGCCAATAGGTTAGATCATGAGGTGCTACCTACCTGGGGGGGGGAGTGCATTCAGACAGCTTTAACACCCGTAGACCAGGGAGGAACAAACATTTACCTGGGAGTCAAGGAATGCAAACCAGGACTGTCACATCTAAACACCTCCCAATTCAGCTGACTGTACTTCCATTGTAGTAACATTCTCAAACAGGCACCCTGTGAACTTTACATAGTTAATTGTAAGTTCTATGCATACTCTAGTATTCCAATATATCATGATCATTATAAAACAAACAAATTAGGAAAATCTTAATGATAGAATGAAAATAAAATATATAGAATAATTTTTATTTTGTTGAATTTTATTAATAAAAACAAAGAATGTTTGCTCTCACTAAAAAGATGGTACTAGTTATAACATTTCTTTACTAAAACATAATTTTAAAAAACAAAGAAAAATAATTCAATGGTCAGTGGACACACTGATCATTCTAGCTACCTAAAAGACTAAGAGCTGAAGCCGGGCACCAGTGGCTCACACCTGTAATCCTAGCTAATCAGGAGGCTGAGATCTTCAGGCTCGAGGTTTAAAGCCAACCCAGGCAGGAAAGTCCTTGAGACTCTTATCTCTAATAAACCACTCAGAAAACAAGAAGTGGCACAGTGGCTCAAGTGGTAAAGCGCTTGCCTTGAGCTGAAGAGCTGAAGGACAGCGACCAGGCCCAGAGTTCAAGCCTCATGACCAACAAAAAGAAAAAAAAGACTAAGATCTGAGGATCATGGTTCAAAGCCAGCCCACGCAGGAAAGTCTATGAGATTCTCTCTCCAATTCCATAAAGCTGAAGTAGAGCTGTGGCTCAAGTGGTAGAGTGCTGGTCTCAAACAAAAAACCAAACCAGGCCCTGAGTACAAGCTCAGGACTGCCACAAAAACAATAATAATTCAATGGAATATGCTTTGGATTTTTAAATCTTGTTTTAGTAATTTTATGATATAAGGATTTGCAAGTTCAAGGGCTATCATTGCTGAGAAAGATACTTATATATATATATATATATATATATATATATATATATATATATATATATATATATATATATATATATATAAATGGGGGGGGGTCAGTGGTTGCCAGTGTCTCATGCCTGTAATCCTACCTACTCAGAGGGCTGAGATCTGAGGACCACAGTTTGAAACCAGTATAGGCAGGAAAGTCCATGAGGCTCTTCTCTCCAATAAACTATTCCAAAAAAGTCAGAAGTGGTGCTGTGGCTCAAGTGGTAGAGCTCTGGCTTTGAGCACCAAGAAGCTCACAGATAGCACATAGGCCCTGACTTCAAACCTCAGGACCGGGCGCCAGTGGCTCATGCCTGTAATCCAAGCTACTGAGGAGGCTGAGATCTGAGGATCACCGTTCAAAGCCAGCCAGGGCAGTAAAGTCCGTGAAACTCTTATCTCCAATAAACCACAAGAAAACCAGAAGTGGTGCTGTGGCTCAAGCGGTAGAATGCTCCCCTTGAGCTGAAGAATGCAGGGACAGCGCCCAAGCCCAGAGTTCAAGCCCCACGACCAGCAAAAAAAAAAAAATTATATAGATGTATATGTCCACATATTAGAAAAATATATTAGCTTCTGAAATTATGAGAATTATTTTTAATTTCCTGGCAAATTTCATTCTTCCTTTTTTATCATTTGTCTTGCCAACAAATTAGAACTTACTGTATTCTTATTATTTAATAGATGAGGTCTTTCAAATATACTGAAACTATTATTAAATCTGTTTTTAAATTCTATTACTATATTTTTAAGTTTGCAGTATTATTACTATATTATTATTGCTATTATTATTAAAGGTTACACACTTAGACCACAGTTTGACAACAAAAATAACACTAATGATGAAAACATTTTTAGCCATTTTTTCCAAAATGTTTCCTCTATAGAACAAATTTTTTGTTTTGCTTCCAAAAAAGAACTAATTTCTCACCTTAGAAGAAGAAATGTCATTTTTTTTCTATTTTGATCTATTAAGTACCTTTATTTAGCCAGTTGCTAGTGGTTCATGTCTATAATTCTTGCTACTTAGGAGGCTGAGATCTAAGGAGTGGTTCAAAATGAGTCTGGGCCGAAAAGTCTGTGAGACTCCATCTCAAATTAACCAGCAAAATGCCAGACTGATAATGTGGTTCAAGTGGTAGAGTACCAGCTGTGAGGAAAAAAGCCAGCCAGAGCTTGGTGACCTGAGTTTAAGCTCCAATACTGGCACACACACACAAAGAAAAAAAAAGCCTTTATATAAAGTCTACTCTTTCCTTAATTAACTGAATAGTCATGGGGAAGTCACTTCACAGTTCTGGATCTTTATTTCCTCATCTATAAAATGACATCAGTCATTCCTACCTTCTGAGACATGGGGTGAGTCAATGACTTAGCCCATTGACAGCAGAATATTCTCTGGCCCTTAGACACAAATGAAACCTGTTAAGTATGTCTACTTTCATTTTTTTCTTAATTTCTTAGAGATCTACTTCCAGGAGGCTAATATAATTACACACAACTTCTTGTTGTTTTTTTATAAAAAGGTTTTTTTAATTAGAAATTATAGCTTTATGTTTCAATTACTTCATCTCCTATGACTCACAAACCTCTTTGTGACACAAAACATTGTTGTGAAACAAGGCTCTTCCTTATTTCATTCAAATGAGTATAAAGATTCAGCTACTTAAAAAACGTGCTATTTTAGACAATATAGTCCATAAATCTCTTTGGCAAGGCGTAATTGCTCATGTAAACGAAGGAATGAAGATGCTGTTTAGGGCCTTTGGTGTGAGTGGATTCCAGCCTTTGCTCTGCTATCGGAGTCTGGCTGATTTACCGCATCAAATACTAATAAGCTTTCTTCCCTCACCTTGAGGCAAAATGTAAACAAATACAAAGGATAAATAGGACAAATGTAAATGTTTTCTTTCCTCTTCTCCTGTCCACCATGGAGTCCACTGGTCCAACAGCTTCCTAACAAAGACTCTGTGGATTCCACTGTAGTTTCTAAGTCAGGCTTGGGTGTGGCCTGTTACTCTGCCAGTTGCCAACCTGTGTAAGCCTGAAAACCTGATGATTATCTAACTACCTTGCGTGGACAGCTACTTTATTGCACTCTGGACAGCTGGCTATCTTTTTGAACATTTCTAATGAAAAAGACCTATCACCTTTCGGAGTAGTCCATTTCATTTTATGGATTCCTGTGGTTGTCAGAAAACATGTTCTTCTCCTACTCTCTAATTTTATCCACTACTGTAGTATTTTACTCTCTGGTGTCACACAGAAAACAATTTACTACCATCACACCTCTCATTCTCCCCATCAACTCACTAACCCCTTAAACCAGTCCCCATTTGATTTGGTTTCTAGAATGTTCTCCCATTCCAGATTCTTCTTCTGGCTGCTCTCCTACTTGGAGATGTTGTTCATATCTCCAATGTCATCAGGCCAGGTCAGAAGACTGTGGGTGTGTGACTACTGTTCTTTCTTAATGCCAAAGAGATTTATTATCATCAGCCAAGGGTCACCTGCGCTGGCCATTTGGTGGTGCCTTATGCGGAAATACCTTTCATAATAGGGTTGAGGGACTTTCAAACTCTCTTTAAGACATTCCCTCTATGCCAACACGTATGTTCAGGTTCACAGGACAGAGTCCTAACTACATCTAATCTTCTTTGTGTCTTTATCCTGACACTTGCCATAAAAATGTGGCATCAAAACAAACACTTGAAGTTTCTAGGGTCAGATCACCTGATTACATAAGAGACTCACTCACTGTGATGTAGGACTTTGGTGCTAGAAGTGGGCTTGAACTCAGAACCTCGTGCTCTTTAGCTTTTTCCACTCAGTGCTGGAGCTTTACCACTTGAGCCACATGTCTACTTCCTACTGCCTGACTTTGGAAGAACATCTTTTTCAAACCTCTTAACCCTAACCATAAAATGAGAATATCTCTGCCTGCCCTCCGGATTTCAGAAAATTTTAGTGAGAATTAAATGAGCTCTAATTTAAATTGGCATATATTATTATCATTATTGTTATTCTCATGAACCTGTAGGCATTTAATTAATATTAGGGGGGAAATGAAACAAATAGACAAATAACTGGGAGCAGACTGAATAATGACAAAAAAGGAGGATGAGAGGGGAGAAAAGACAGAACATCAATTCAAGCTCTTAACGCCTGAAGCTAGTCTGCCGCTTATAGCAACATGATGCAAATCACAATGCTTTGGGTCCAGTGTAGTGCTTAAAGAATGTATGGCTTACTTTCTAGCAAGGAACCACCTCACTCATGGTTTCCATGCAGTTAATGAGGCATCTAATCGCACCTGTTCAGCATTTACCCAGGAAGAAATCTAACGGGTAAGAAGCAAGGGCTCACATTCATCAACACACATTGCTAGTCTTCTAGGGACAACAAAATAGTTAGCTGTGGGGCAACAAATCCCATTATACTGTTTAAATAAGAAGCAATAATTAATATCAAGCTAAAAGTATGTGCCTTTCTCCATCTCAATATGTAAAAAATATACAAATGGCATATGTATTAATATGGCATTTTCAACCAGTTTTTATTCTCCCATGAAATAAACATTATAGGATATGGGCTCCATTTATTCAAATGAACATCTCTTAAGTGAATAGTATTGCTAGGCTTTATCCCAGGTAGATGAGTACTAAAAGATGAATAACCTTATAGTCTGGGCATGGAATATGAAAACTAAAAGGGGACATGGGTATTGAACATGATAGCCCACAGGCAGATGATGAGCTCAGTGACCCATCAAAGAGACCACTCAGTAGATAGAGATTTATTACTTGGGATTAGGAGCTAACAAAGTCATTGAAAGGTCATGAGGAGAAGTCTCTATTAAACCTGAAGAAATGAATCCTAGAACCATTCTGAAGAACTGTACCTCAAAGGACATTTACATTCTGTGACATATCAGGAAGCCTGAGAATCAACAGATTCACCAGTATAGCCAATGGCTGCAAGGAAACCCTCATCTGCACCCTCTGTGGATCACAATTGTTAGTTCTAGTTACTTCCTTACTGAGAAAGGGAAGAAGACTAGCCGCTGTCCTGACCACTTAGGTCTGAATTGGAGTCTTCTGTGAATACATGATTAACAGAGTCCCAAGTCACATCTGGATCTTAGCTGCAAGGGAGTCTCGTTCTAACCTCTGCAATACAGAACTCAGGAGAAGGGTGCAGATAAGCCGGTCAAACTCACCCAGCTCAGCAGAAAATGAAAAGATGAAGAACTGTTTGGGCAGAGTAAGGGGGGAACAATTAAAGGCAAGAGGAATAGTATGTACAAGAACTAGCCAACATTGGAACTATGTCCCTAATGAGCTTGGACAAAAGCAAGAACAATATTTGAAATAGTCAATTCTTTGGGCCATCGCTGTTACTGACATTATAATACAGAAGTCAAATCTATATAAGTGTGGAATAAAAATGAACTCAGAATCAGAGAGCAATGCAGCAATGTTCTGCCGGCACTGCCATTAGCAATGCCCCCTGCAAGGTCACTCAACCCTTCTGGCTTTATTTCCCCAATCAGAAAGATCGTTTCCACGATTGTCTACTAGAAGAAATTCATATAGAATGAAACACCAAACACCTTATCATCTTGCTGGGAGTAACTCTATACGTAGTAAACATTCAATGGAGGGAAGAGAGATCTTCATGGTGTTTGTAGAGACTCATACCTTGTGACCAGAAAATGCCTTTCCAATAATAAATCACTGCTGTTTTGTTAGGATAATGTTAGCATGACTACCCAACAAATATGCACTGGTATGAAATAAATGTGCAGTAATTATGCAAGGCCTCCTTCTTCAGGAATGTAGGACTCTCCCCGCTTTCTTCTCATGACAGGTTGTAGAATCCTCTAATCCTGCAGCACATGTTGCCTGGCCAGGTAAATAAATGGGAGTTCCAGAGCCTCACCTCATTGCTAAGCTTTGTACTCAGCTGAGGTGAGTATTTGGCAAGTGAACAATTTTCATTTTGCAGCATTCATGAGTAGGTATTCATCTAGTCATAACAGATGCATTTCATTCACTTTTGGAAGTCACGTGTTTTCCCCTGGCTGTAATGGGGGCACCCGCTCTGTCCTGCTTTGAGGCTCAGCAGCTATTAAAGACCAAGCTACTATGGAGTTACTGAGTTACAGTACACAGACAGTAGAAATTATGTAGGATGTAGAAACACAACAACATAAGGTAAGTTGACTTTATATCTCTCCCTTCCTCTTTCCCTCTCCCCACAACTCTTTTCCCAGACCATAGAGAAGCTCAATCACCTAATTAATTCATAGCTCAATTTAATATAACATTAAATTTCTTTTACTCTAGAAAGTTTATGCCTCTTCTTCCTGACTCGTCTCTTTGACTGATGAGAATAACTGATCTCTCTTTTCTCGCTAACACCCAGATCTGCCAAAGTTATCGATCAGTCTTCCTGCTTTTTTCCCAGTACGTTGTTGCCTCTCTTGGCCTTATGAAGAACCTTTTAAAACATCCTCCTATTTCAGAGAATTCTTCTAAGTTCTGCACAGTTTGAATTGCTGGGGGGGGGGGAGGGGTAATAAAATGTTTGAAATGCAAGAATGCTTTATCTCTGCAAGATAATGAACATATATGGATAGCTCTATGATGACAATTCCAAGATTTTTCTTCTACTTTATACATCTCATATGTGATATCCATTGAGAGTTTGTACCGACTTAGGAAAAGGTCTTAATCTTATGAAGTGGATAAAACATGGTTATCGTAGAAGCCTGGCACCTTCTGCATTGGCAAAATAACTGTCTTTGAAGGGTGGTTGTGAGGACTGAAGATGGTGATTGCAGGAACAATGGGAAGGAACCATAGTGAGAGACCCTAGCTTGTGATGTAGGCTACAGGTTGATGAGGACTTCTCAGATTCATCCCTCCAGGAGCTCTGGCTCTGGCTTGAGTGCCTTCCCTATGGAGGATCTCTTCTCTTTGCATGCAGGAGTTGTGCAGGTATGACTTGGCTCAAGAAAAAGATTTACTATGCAAATCAAAACCACATTAAGATTCTACCTCACCTCAGTTTGAATGGCCAATATCAAGAAAACAAATAATAGTAGATGCTGGTGGGGATGTAGCCAAAAGGGAACACTACTACACTGTTGATGGTTCAACCACTCTGGAAAGCAATATGGAGGTTCCTGAAAAGACTAAATGTAGAACTACCCAGAGACCCAGAAATCCTGCTCCTGAGCATTTACCCAAATCATCACAAACAACACCACACTAAAGCCACGGGTACAACTATGCTCATTGCAGCATTATTTCTCATAGCCAAGATATGGAACCAGTTCGGATGCCCCTCAGTAGATGAATGAATCAAGAAACTGTGGTATATATACACAATAGACTTCTATGCACCACACCATTCATAAGGAAATGGAAAGACTTGGAAAAAATCATATTACGTGAAGTAAGCCAGACCCAAAGAAACATAGGCTCCACGGTTTTCCTCATATGTAATGATTAGTATATTCTAGGATAGTCCTAGCAGAGGATCACAATAGCTCAGTAGCTATGTACATATGACCATATAAAATGATGATGATCAAAATGAATTCCAAGATATGGAAACAAGAGATTTTTTTCTTTGTTGTTGTTGTTTTTAATGTACTGTGTGAAGTTATTTCTTTTTTCTTTATTTTTTTCCTTTGGTTTACCCACTGTTGTTACTTTTTTTATTTTGGGACCCTGTGTCTTGTATATACACTCATCTGATCTGGGGAAAGGAAGGAGAACAACAAAACAGTGAGACAAAGGACAAAGGGCAAACCAATGCAACAGCCAAGACACTATGTTGGAAATGAACTCTACTACTTGTAGCAGGAGGGAGGGAGCATGCAGGGGGCGGGGGGGGGGGGAAAGAAGTTGGAGAGGAGAGGTGTGAGAAAAACAAGGGGGTAACAGTGTTGGACAAGAAATATACTCCTTACTTTACATGTGTACTTATAACCCCTCTATACATCACCTTTACAATAAAATTAAATTTAAAAAAAAAGAAAAAAATTTACTGGTCTTCAAAGCCCAAGGAATAGTAAACATGAGGTTCCTAAAAAGAACTGGGCTTGACCAGGCACTGGTGGCTCACGCCTGTAATCCTAGCTACTCAGGAGGCTGAGATCTGAGAATCACAGTTCAAAGCCAGCCCGGGGAAGGAAAGTCTGTGATACTCTCATCTCCAATTAACTACCAGAAGCCCAGAAGCAATACTGTGACTCAATGTGTAGAGCACTAGTCTTGAGTTAAAAAAGCTCAAGGATAGCATCCAAGCCCTGAGTTCAAGCCCCATGACCAAACAAACAAACAAATAAAAACTGGTCTTCTCTCAGCAGGGATTCAAGAATTGTCTAATGTAATGCAGAGAAAGGCTAGCTCTGCCAGTTCCATCAGGGGTAAGGAAGAGCATTACCCATGTATTCTAAATAATTATCTGTGCAAGACTCACAAAATGGGAGGAAGACTCTAAGGTTCTTGCAAAATGTCCAAACACAGTTCACATTGTCTAGGTAATTGTCCCAAATTTTGCTTCCATTTTTGTGAGCAGACTCAGGACTCATGAAGCACTAAAATCTGCAGTATAAATTCCCATAAAGACATGATATATTAGCCACAAATAATATATTTGCTGACTACAAATTTGCTCATTTTCCTTGAGCTGTTTTCAAAGAGGAAAAAAACCTGCTTTATTAATTATGCTAACTGTTTTTTCAGTTACTTAGGTTTTGAGAAGGCTTTTATGTGCTTTAAAATCACATTTGTGTTAAATGCCAGCGTAAATGAAGCACAGAAATGAGTAGAAACACTGTAGTGTAAATTGTAGCTCATGGAGATGATGTGTTTCCCCCTGACTTTTCAGGCTATTTCATTTGGGGACATGAACCTTTGTTAAGACGGTCTTCTCTTCAGGCTTCAAGGGTGAATACAACTCAGACTTGATGCCTGAGAGCAATGGCTGAACGCCAATGTCTGGATCACCATAGGAAATCATTGTGTGTGTGTAAGCTGGGCTGCCCACCGGAGTGGAAGGCGTGGAAGAGCTACTATGTCTATCATGAAGGAAGAAGGGAGACCAACAAGAAATGAAAACTGAACAGCAGAGAGCTTTTGCCGACCGTGAAAGTCATGCCTCTTTGTAAATTTTATACCAAGAAAATGGCAGGGCAAGGGAGACAGAGATTTTTGTTTGTTTTTAAAATAACTCAAATACATTTCTATTTCAGCTAAAATCTTATATTTAACCCTAAAAAGGCTGACAGTGCCACATGAAGGGAGGTTTTCTTTTTTTTTTAATATCATGCTTGAAATCCTCCTCCCAGTGCAGAAGGATGAGAAGAGGGTGTCAAGGCCCATGCTTGAAATGGGCCAGAGCCACCATGCACATGAATATATGGGAATGAGAAGCTGTCATCAATTCAAGATAATCTTTTCTGTGTGTGCATGCCAGTACTGAGACTCGAACTCACGATCTGCCTGCCTTTTCTCTCAAGGCTTGTGCTCTACAACTTCAGCTACTGGTCCTCTCTGGTTTTTTGGCCATTAGCTGAAGATAAGAGTCTCATGGACTTTCAGCCAGTCCAAGCTAGCTTTGACTGTGATCCTCAGATCTCAGCCTCCAGTGTTGCTAGAATTCTCTTCTATTTAGCTTTCCAGTCTCTAATGAAGTGCTATCTGGAGGTTCCCTTAGTTACACTTTTTGTGCTAGGGACCCTGAACTCGACGATTCTACTTACCCCCTTAACTTTCCCACCACAATACGAGTGAACATGTGTGACTGAGAAGGTACAATGGAAGGCGTCATACAGATGGTCATTTTAAAAGCACTTTAAAAACTTTTTATTAGTTCTTTGAGCCATCTTACCACTGGCAAGTTCTTACTGGTTACCACCCAAGCAGTTTAACCTCCCACAACTTTTTTGATCCTTCCCTCATCTCTCTTTTCACAGTGGTTAAAGATTGAATTCTTTCCCTCTACCAGGTATATGGAAGTCCTGACTTTCCATCTCAAATATGTGACTATGATTTTGTTTAGAAATAGGGACTTTGCAAATATAAAGAAGATAAAGTCATTCGGGCGAACACTGATCTAATCTGACTATAAGAAAAAGCCACAAGTGCATGGGAGATGTCACATGAGAACAGAGGCAGAGTTTCTTGCATGAACTGCAAACCAAGGACCACCAGGATGACCAGCCTCTGGCATGAGCCAGGAGAGCCAAGGGAAGATTCTACCCGGAGTCTGGCCCTGCTGATGCTTCCGTTTCAAAGTTCTCACCTCCAAAACAGAAAATAAATTTCTACTCTATGAAACCACCCAGTTGGTGCTGCTTTGTTAGGGCAGTTCCAGTCAATTAATCACAACAGCCCATCTCCTTCTCTCTCTTCTCATCTTTTTTTCATCAGAGACATTTAGCATCCCTTTTGCTGTCTTGACACTTACCCAGAGATCCTCATCTCTGATCCACAAGCTGATGATGAATGTAAATTCATAACTGAGGTCAGTTCCTCCTAAGACAAGGTTAAGGTTCCCCCCCACACACTCTGCTCTACTAACTTATGATACATTTAGATTACGAGGGAAAGACAAGTCCCCAAATTAGGTTTGAAGGTCTGATCTTTACAAATTGGCTGTTGTTGCTTGATGAGATAAACAGTTTGGTTAACATGCATTAGTAGCTCCCAAAAGGGGTTGAAGATGGGTTGAAGATGGCCATATGTGTCACAGCTTTAAAGCTAAGCTGGCTGGCAATTGTAAAAGCTCAACTTCTCCTCTATCTCATCTTGGTCCTTCCCACCTCCCCTGCTTGCTGCACCAGCTTCTTTCTGTTTCTCTTTTTCAACACTTGCTCCTCACACCATTGGCACGGGGCTCCTGCCGCCTACAGCCCTGGGTCTCTCTACTCCTGAGAGTTCACACTAACCTTCTGATCTCACCTTCTCAGCAGGACGACCTCTGAGGGCCTTTCCTGACTTCCTAGGGCAGAGTCATCGTTCTCTACTATAGACCTTTATGAACCACTGCTTTTCTTTCAAAATGTTTATTCATTTTTAATGACAATAGAAGCTCTTTTAATTGAGCTCCTTAGGGACTCAAACTGATGCTTTCAAATGCCTTTGTAAGATGGGCTGATGGATTGCCCAGAGCTCCATAAATGCTTGTGGCTTTGGCCACCTCGTCTCCTCTTGCCTTCTCCTCCCACAAGCTGGTTCCATACTTACTAGAAGTAGGTTGCTTTGGTTCCTAAACCTGTTTGTGGCTATTGTCCTTGATTACTATAATTACAAGTTTAATTAAATAGCATGTAAACTGTTCAAATATGAGCATAAAAAGAAAGCTGCTATTCCTATGAAAGCTAAGTTCAAAGTGCTTTGGAATGATCTGAAAAGGCTGGGGAAAGGAAGGAGTTCAGTAATTGTTCTTTAATTAGTTGCAGGCAACACAAGTGTAAAAGATCAGGGGGAAATTCAAATGTTTCACCAGTGTCTTCAAACCCTCCCTCTAAAGTAGCTTAAACTGGCTCAGAGAGACAAAGGACTCATGTTTTCTCTCATATGTGGAATTAGGTCTAAATTATATATATGTAACCATATACAGGTCATCCGCATAGATACACAAATAGACTAACTAAAGTACTGTACGTATAGGGGAGGATTCCAATGCTGTAACTCCTTTGAATGAGCAAAATGAATACCAAGAAGTTGTAACAGATGTTACATAATGCACACATAATATCAAATACATATGATAATCAATAAATGGTTAATAAAAATAAGATAACTGAAAATTATACATAATATTCATATCATATCATTTGGGGTAAGTTTTGTACAAGGAAGATGACATAAAGCTTCAGTTATTGGACCAGTCCTCAAACAAAGCATCTTTGCTCCATCAAATTTAAGAAGAGAATGTTTCTTTATAGACAAAATAAAACAATTTATAGATAAATATGATTTCTTCTTTACATTTTCCAATTAACTATCTACTGGCCTTATTAGCACTCGATAAGAACTTGAACATTAAATATTCTTCTTTTGTTTTGCTTTGTTTTCATTCATTTGAGACAGAGTTTCATTATGTAGCCCAGGTAGGCTCAAACTCTCTACCCTCCTGACTCGGCCTCCCCTGGTGCTAAGATTTCAGGCAGGCATCACCATGCTCAACAATCAATACTTACTGATGTGATCATTTAATTAACATTAATCTGCCTTACTCTGTAAATTCTATGTTAGAGTCATGTGTTTATTTCAACACTGGAGTTATAGTTCTTAGTACTGACACAGAGTAGTCTGTCAGTATTATTCTAGATAGATAGACAGATAACAAAAATTTTTCCCTTAAAATTCTTCTAAACAATTAAGTGTTAAATCTCAACTTTATGGAAGGCTATATGGTCTATTGGGGTGTTTGCAGACAGCAGTATCATTTTCCCTGACTGATAGCTGCCTGTCTATTTGTCTGAGCAGGGATCCCTGGATGGTATGGATCTACACTAGGGAATGGAAAGATGTCTTTTACTCTTCTCTATTCTCCTCCTGCTGTGAGAAATCTATGCTGTTCCATGATCCAGTCTTAGTGAACATAACAGATGGGCTTATTCCAAAGAATGAAAAACTGTTCCCATTTCAAATCCATTTCCTGCCTCAGGTAAAACAAAACTTTCCCCGAGGAAATGATGTAGATGTGCCTTGATATTCTTAAAAGATTCTATGCAGCACAGAATATTGCTGTGAACTAAACCATACTTCTTTTCATTCACATTTGAAAAGAAACATGAATGAGGTAGTAGGGAAAAAAATGCAGAGAAGAATTAAGAATTGCTTCAATGTGGCTTCCTTCTCTAAGCTTCAATTTCTTTCTCTGTAAAATGGGGTTGTAAAAAGAAATATGTGCTCCATCTATTTTATTATAGAATTGTGAAAGATCAAATGAATTAATATTTATGGAACTCTGGAAATACTACAAAGGATGAATACTGTTGTTCTTACTGGGATCTCCTATGTCATGTTCCTTCAACAACTTTACTTCCTGCCTTCCTTGTTTTGCCTGGTAGATTGAATGTTGATTCATTTCTTTTAATACAGACACAAGCAATCTTCTGTTACTACAAACCTAAAAAGGTTGGAGGCTACGCACTAGTAGATGATAGTCTTGCTCCAAAAAAAAACCTTTTGGGGAAATCTACAGGACATTGAAACCCTGTCTGGCTCTCCCCCTTGCCCACCCATCCCCCTCCCTGCCCCAGTCTTCTTGAGATAGATGAAGAAAGAGGTGGGAATCAAGACCTCTATGAAAACTGTAATTTCACTGCTGATATGGCTTTAAACTTTAACGGCTTTGGTATCCATCTGTAAAATGTCATTTCTGCTGGTTCCATTCTAGTAGCTTAAACAATAGAAAAATCACACATCCACCTCTGTTAAAGTCTACAGTCCCTTTATAATGTATGGGCACTCAAGCTATACTAATTTATTCTACAATTACTTTTAGTTTTTAGCATTTTTATTTGGCTCTTATACTATATAATTAATGGTGTTTACACAGAAAGGTTGTTTAACTAATGTAAATGGCATAAGTGGATTAGTGAGCAAGGCTTAAAACAAATAAACATTTTTCTCCTTTGATTCCCCCCCCCCCCCCCCCCCGCAAATGTCTGGCACAGGAGAAGAGAAATGCCAAAGAGCTATAGAAATCAGATTCCTGGGGCCCATTGTTTCCTGGTAGAACAGGCTGCTAATTCTGTTTCGTACAATGGCTGGCATAGGGTGGGGAGCCTAGAGTGCCCCCCATGACCCACACATCCCCAACTCAGACGCATGTGTTTTCTTTGGGAAGTTGCCACTGTTTTTCCTCATGACCTTAAATGTACCACAGTAACTGGATGAGAGACTTGGGAGATAAACAAATATGTTCAACTCTAAAGACCAGAAAAACACCAGGGAAGAAAATCTGCCAGGCTTCTGAACGCCTCTACCACCACCATTACATCACCCAATTGTGCCAGTTACTGGTATTGCCCTTCTAAGTCAAAGTCCAGATTGTGCATTTTGAGTGCCAGCATAGAAACAGGTTACTGTAAAATCGAGGAGGCAGGACTGCTACTACCTCTAAGGCAATATAAAGAAAAGGCTTTGGCACTAAAGGCCATTTCTTTCCCAGAAGCAAAATCCTGAGTACATGCTGTACCCCCACAACCCCAGTCCAGCTCTTAGGAGGCCTATAGAGGAAAAGCTGGCTCTACATCATCTCAGAACAGATAGTGTGTTCTCTAAGGTTCTCTTGAGTTATCTCAGGAGTTACAGATGAGACTTTACCCGCAGGCTTTCTTTACCATAGACTGCACAGTACACCAGCCTGAGAGTGAAACCAAAGAGATGACTGAGCTTTGGAATCTAAGCCCATGTGAATTCCCAACTAGCAGTCCAGAATACATAGATCTCTGCTCCAGTCTTATTCAGATTCCCAGGAAATAGCCTGGAATTAGGCTCAGACTTACAGGAAAAAGCAAGGAACAAGTGCTTATAACAAGTACCACTTAAATGAACAAAACTATACAAGACCTACTGCTATCTCAAGACTTGTCTTCATGTTCCCTTTCACATCCTTTTAAATATCCTAGAAGCTGTACACAGCCATTGAAACCCCCCCCCCCTTGTAAACTACTTAAAGGTATTTTAATTATATACATAAAAATAGGTTTGTGGGCTGGGAAGGTGGCTCAGTGGTAGAGCACTTGCCTTACATGCATGAGGCCCTGGGTTCGATTCCTCAGCACCACATAAGCAGAAAAGGCCAGAAGTGGCACTGTGGCTCAAGTGGTAGAGTGCTAGCCTTGAGCTGAAGAGCTCAGGGACAGTGCCCAGGCCCAGAGTTCTGACCCCATGACTGGCAAAAAAAAAAAAAAAAATAGGTTTGTGCTAAAGATTCTAATAAGTAATTTTGTCTTTGAAATTAGCTAAAGTCACCAAAGATAGGTTGGTATTCACAAGGAATGCCTGAATTCTTTGAAGAATGAGAAGTAATGGATACTTACCACAGTATTAGTTTCTAACAACATGATTTTTCTCTTTGGACTGTTCCTCTGTACAGCCTAAAATCCTCATTATCAATATACAATAAACTTAAAATATTTTGCTATTCCCCTCCCCCCAAAAACTGCATTACAATTTCTTAATACTCATACTTTAGGAACTTTAACTTGGTGAAAGCACCTCATCTAAAATGTAATGAAGTTGCTGCAGGTGCTACATCTATCCATTTATGAAGTGAACACAATGTTCTCTGTGGTGACCCTTAAATAAAAGTTTACTGTTCTGTTTTTCTTATTTTAGAGACAATTATCTTTCCTGGTCAGACTGTAGACATTTTCCCAAGCAAAGAGCTTATGTCCAGCACTGGATCTAGTCCTGGATCTAGAGGTCAAACTCCTCTTCCAGGATTATGGCCCTGAACAAGGCTCTCTCAAACTAACTAGGCACAGACCACAAGAGTTTGCAGTGATTTCCAGTCACTCCACTTGATTCCTACTCTCAACTGAAACAAAATGGTTGAGATTCCAAATCTTGTGCCAGCACTGAATGACCCAAGAAATTATTGCTAATTAATATTCTGAAAGTGCATGAACTTTTGACTTTTTAAAGAAATTTACCTCTAACCAATGCTAAAAAGCCTTTATTGTTGCCTTTGGGATGCTAGTCATCTTCTGTTTGTAAAATTTGGTTTCTTAAATCCAATTTATTTCATGAAGATTTGTTTTCTATCAAGAGATGAGATTTGGAAGCTAATCTAAAATTACATTTCTAGGAAGTTTTTCTATCACTCCACAGAATGTAAGTTATGCATTTTCTATCAATGTGTTGATTATAACTAGCCTTGATTAGCATCTGTTAAATGAAGTGATTGGTTCCCATCCCCTCCCCCAATACGTCTTATCTGAGTGTATCAACTAAAAAATAACCACAGGTAGTCCATTAATTTATCAAATTCTCTCTTTTAGCTACAGCAAATGCTGGAGTGGCAAAGTGCAAATATAAAAATTTCTACTTCTGGAAATTTCCTCCAACAATATCACATAATCACAGAGGTTTGTTTAGGAGAGTCATTCCTAATCTGTTTTCTAAATTTGTGTCTTTTTAAAAAATCACACATGAAGTGTACAAGGGTATAGATGAGATGGAATTCCAACTCTGCCATGTTCTAGCTGTGAGCATTTAGACAAATTATTATGCCTCCATTCCATCATCTGTCAGATGGTACTAATAATAATAGGATTGTTCTCAGGAATAAATAAGCTAATAAATGTAAAGCTTTGGGTGTGCAGTCACAAATATTAGCTCTGAGTATTGCTATACTTATTACCTACCCATCCTTTTCTATCTCCAGTATCACCACACCTGGCATCTGGACTATTTACTTAGTTGCTTCTTAACTTCCCTGTTTGTCCCACTCTTGCCCATTCTAAACTCTTCTTCCCAAAGCTGAAGGATGCTTTCAGAATAGAAAAGTGATCCATCCAAGTCCTTCCCACATAGGGACACAAAGAGATAAAGGGTAAACCCTCACATTGCCTTTAGTACAGACCTAAAGTCAGCCTCGCTCTGGCTTATCCTCTCCTGAATCCTGATTGTTATTAGGTCCTTACACAGCCCCTCTGTGCTCCAGTCACCACCATCAGTTCTCCATGCCTGCCCCTTGCTGTGCTCCCTCAGCCTGAGATGCTAAATCCAGCTTCAACTCACAAGTTCTCTCATAACCTGACTGCACGCCTGTCCTTTCACTTTTGCTTCTCCTCGAAGTGCTGAGCTGAACAGATGCACAACAGCTGTAATAATAATTGCAAGCATTGTAAAAATACTTCCAATGTCGGAGTCGCCTACAAGGTTTAACGTTGCAATCTCGCTCATCCTGTTCCCCGTAACCGCGCTTAGCCCAGCCCCAAAGGCAGCTGGTAAAAAATTACATTAATAACTGAAAGAAAGTTGGCGGTGTGTGTGTGTGTGTGTGTGTGTGTGTGTGTGTGCGTGTGTGTGAGCACGCGCGCACGCGCAGTCTCGCAGTCGGGCGTGGGCCCGCTGGTTTCCACTCTGCATTGAGGACTCTACAGAGCAGGTGGCCGGCAGGGCGGCAGGCGCGGGCGGAAGTGCGGGCCGCGGCCGGAAGTGCCCGCGCGGGCGGGCGGAAGTGGGGTCGCTGGCGGCCGGCGTGAGGCTGAGGTGGGTTTGTGGGGGTTCCCAGGGCTGTGGCGCCCGCTGCGCCGCCGCCGCCGCCGCCGCCGCACGGTGCGAGTTTAATTTAATTCTACCGGGAGCTGTAACTCTTTGACCCGCCCGGGGCGGGGAGGGCTATGGGGGGGGGGGGGGGGAAAGGAAGCGAGTCTGCGCATGCGCGGCGGGAGGGCCCAAGGCAGCTTTTTAAAAGAAGGCAGAAAACGTGTCAGCCTCGCGCGTCTCCCGGTACTGCTCAGATACCCCAGGCCCGCGGGTGCTTATCTCACCCGGCAGCCTGCTGGGATACTTTTGAGCCGCCGTGATGACCTCTGACTGGGGGGCACGGGTGGGACGGTGCAGGAGGGGCGATGGTCCGGGCTTGGGTGGGCGGCAGCAGCCTCCGAGCGCGGGCGGGACGGCGAGCGAGACCCGATCCGAGCGAGCCTGCGCAGTTCTCTGCGCATGCCCAGCCCTGCCCGGCACGCCCAGCAAACGGCAGTGCAGGTTTTCAGAGTTCCCGCCAAATCTTCCCCAACGCGAGCAGACGTGGGATTCTTTCCAAGGCTCTTTTTTTTTTTTTTTTTTGGCCTGTTTTTGTTTTTCCTGTTTCTTAATAGAATGGGCTTATTTGGACTTCCTATTTTAGTACCCCCTTAAAAAAAAAATCCACACTATGGCCTAGGATAAGCCCCAGGAATTCTGCAATATAGAGGTAGTGTCTAGAATAAGTTGGTAGCACCTGTTCCAGCCTGAGCTGGGCTCCTGGAACTATATGTTGCTTTGATGCAGTAGCCACTTCGGCTTCATGTGCCTTACACTGAGCAACTTCAGGTGGCTGTCAGGGGCCACGGTCTCCTCTTATTTAGTAATAGTTTGTGACATAGCTTATTAAAATGCACGTGAAGTTCTGTACCAGTATTTAGAACTGTATACACTGAAGTATATTATAGGTAAATAACAGAAATTGAAAACATGTGGGAAAAGAAGTATACCATGAGAAAAACTGATTACTATAACACTGGGGCAAGCCAGAAGTAATCATGGTTCTGTATGAAATGATGTAGCCTAATAACCTGGGTCCTACTTTGCTGAGAAATTGCCTGGAACCAGAAGGCTTACTTGTGAAAATTAAGATTTGTAGTTGTAGTGTGCTTTAGATAGGCCCTAGATTTTCTCCCCCCCCCCCCACTTGCTGTGTGTGGTCCATTAGTAGCCACCTGCCAAGAAAAGATCAATTTTTTTTGTCTCCTTCACCAGAGGAATATGTGACTATGTAGTTTCATTTAGATGGACTATTATCAGACAAAGTAAAGGAAATTATTTTTTTCCCCCAATTTGAGAGTTTATTGGACTGTTTTGTTTCAGTTTTGTTCAGTTACCTGGCTATATCCAGAGGCACTAAGGAGAGATGACTTCAAACTAGTTTGTTGGTTTAAATTAAAAGATAGATAGCTTTATATACGCTAACAGTTTAATATATTGTTACCCTAATATTAGAGCTTGGGGTTTAAAACATAGCAAGACCTTGGTACAAATAGGGCTTTTTTACATTAAAAATTTTTTTTAATCTAATTTTTGCACTGCTTTATTCAAGAAGTATACGCCAGAGGAAGCCAAAAGCCAGCTGGAATAGTTCCTGAATGTAATTTTAATCTTGTTTGCAATTATTTTGATGGAGAGAAACCATCTGGATCAGGTATGTGTAGCTACTCAGGTAGCAAGGCTGAGTGAGCTTCCACTGTCCTTAACTTTTGTATCCTATAGTGGATTCTAAAAATCATTTGAGGAAGAATATGCAAAAGGAAAAGTTTTGGCCAACATCAGCATAGATATATAATTCCACATCCCTAATTTTCCATCCCACTATACCACAGGGATCAGGAAGAATGAAGATACTGCTTTTTATTCTATTTCTTACCTCAGAATTAGCTTTCCAGAGATTAGAAAATATGATTCTGAAAAGATTCAGAACATTTTTTACTAGTATCTTAGTCCTTCTATTGATATAATGAAATACTGTAGGCCAGATAACTTATAAAAGAAGTTTATTTGTCTCACAATTCTGATGGGTCTAAATACTATGACACTGGAATCCTAGAAAGGGTCCCTGGCTGCATCATACCATAGTGGAGAAGCAGAAAGGGAACTGGCTGTGTGGAGTGACCTTAGTTTATAACACCTACTCTGGAGAGAATGACTTTAATCAGAGAGACCCACCCTTAATCTCTTCTGAGGACAGTTAGTTCCCTATGACCTAATTGTCTTCCTCTAGGTCTCACCTTTTAAAGCTTCTAGCCATCTTATTCCATCCACATTGGGGACCAAGCATCCAAGAAATGAATCTTTGAGAAATATACTTAAACTATATCCAATCCATAGCAGTCAACAATATCTGCTAACACATTTTATTGCTAGTCTTTGTTCCTGGATACCGTGTCTCCAGTCTTCTCCCCAAATTGTGAGGCCCTTAATGGTAGGGACAGTGTATGAATCACTTTTGTATTTCTGGCACTTTGCATATTGTAAGCACTTAGTGCACTTTGTAGAAATGAAAGGCACAAGGCTCATGCCTACAGTTCTATCCCTTGGAAGACTAAGACCAGGAGGATCACGGTTCAGGGTTGGCCTGGGCAGTTTGTGAGACACTTCTCAACCTATAAAAATAAAAGCAGGGCCCTGTGTCCCAGCGACACCAGAAGTATAGGTAGAAGGATTACAGTCTAGGCTGGTCTTAGCAAAAAGTGAAACCCTATTTGAAAAATAACAGTGGCAAACCAGGCTAAGGGTACGATTTGGATAGAATGCCTACCTAACAATTTCAAGTCTTAAGTTCAACTCCCAATAGGGCCAAAAGAAAGAAAAATTGAAAAAGCAGTACTCTGAATGGAGACTGACTCTAGTGAAAATAGCACCAGGAATGCCCCAAGATAAAGAAAAGAATAGAAAATAACAATCACCTTTTAGGTGTTTCTAGATACAATTAGAAGTAAACCTTTGCTTACCAGGGAATATTTGAAAGTCCATAGATAAGTCACTGAACTGCCTTTCGAGGAGATCAGGCGTGATTGCTTAAAGGGTCTTTGTTGAATCAAGTTGAATGTGCAAGCTGACAGGTCCTAACAGCCCTGACCCATCACCTGCCTCCAGCCCCATCATGCTCAGCTCCTCACCCGATACCTGTTTGGCAAACATTCAGAGAGAATCCATGCCCTAAATTACTTAAAGCACCTGAATCTTGGTTTGGTCCTATTTCAAGTAGGATCTGTGTCTAGCCGCTGTTTTAAGTAGGTTTCTCAAATAATATTGAAGAAAAGCCTCAGTTGTTGTTTTTTTTTTTTCTGCGTTAATACAGCATTCCAAAGGAGTTCAGAGTTGACAGCATTTTATGTTGTGACAGGGAAGCCAGGGGCATATGCTGTTTCTTTGTCAGTGGGACTGCAGCAGAAACCAGAATGTGACAATTATAAACAAATGAGCTTCCTTTTATTGTTCCAGAGCTTTTACAAATTAATAATGAAATATAGGGGAAATGATTTCTAGTTTACTTAGGCGGGAAGGACATGACATTGAATTATTTGATTTTTTAAAAAAATTCTTACTACATAAAGTCCTTCCAGTTAGCCAAGAAAAAGGATACCATTGTTTAATAGAAATTCAGTCAGCTGTGGCAATTTGAGACATATGCCTGGAAAAAAAGAGAGCTAAATTCAGCTGTCTTTGGGTTCAAAAAGTGAAATTAATGTGAATCTTCTTAAGAGATAAGAACCTCATTTTGTGTTAAAAGAATTTTTCCATCTGAAACTTACTCTTTCCTTTTTCTCTCCAGCCTTAAAATAATTCTTAAGCAAAACATGTTGTCTTTATATTGGGTATACTCTGAGAATTAATATGAAAAACTTTGTGAGATTTGGGGGGGAGTTGAAGACAAGTTATTGAAGTTAAAGATGTCTTCTAGTACTGAAATTCCATGTTAGTCTCATTGTATACAGTACACAAATACTGTATAGAGATACTTGAAAATATATAGAAATGAACAAAGACTATGATATGAAGACTTGGTTAAACATTACTTTCCTTATCCAAAGTCAAAATATTCCATATTTGGTAGCTGTTAAAGAACAGAGCAGAACTCAGAAGACTATAGAACTCAGAGTTGCTAGGGCCTGACCTCAAGAGTAGATGGTTCCTTATGTTCAAATTGAGCATTGTGCTTCTGCAGATGTATGTCCTGTTGATGTCATAAATCCAGTAGAATGTTAGATCTGCAACTGAGTGTCTAAAGCCATTTGCTCCCAAATAGCTGGAAATTAATGAAAGTCTTTCAGGTCTTTTGGTTATGAAGATAAACTCACTTCTCTGGCAAGATAAGTTGGAAATGGGCAGCCTTACTGACAAATTGAAAACATTGCCTGGGCACATGGGTTTTAAATTGCTATTGCTTTTAGAAATGGGCTTGGGTGCTTTTTAAATAGCAATGAAACTGGGATTGCTAGCTAGGTACAATAAGACTAAGGTGTTCTAATGAAATTGCCTTCTTTCTGAGTATTAACTCTCAGTCATGCCTTCAAAGGGAATAGGTCACAGTGGTTAAGAAGGATAATGTGAGAGCCAGGAGTGTGGTTTAAATAATAGAGCAGCTACCTTGAAAACATAGTCCCTGTACTTGGGGAAGGGGAGGGGATGCTGCATCCTTGTGCACTTTCTCCCATTCCTTGAACCAGATGATTTTGCCTTTATCTTAATGCTGTCTTTATGGAATGAAAGAATTTTCAAATTGGTTTTTAAACTCTATTAAGCCCTCCTGTATGATATAACCTAACCATATTATTCAGGCTTTTTGGCTTTCAGGAACAGCTTTATAGCCATTATGTCATAATTGAACTGAACATTGTTGTACACTCTGAATTTGGAATATGCCTCTCTGGCGCTAGGCCAGCTGCTGAGTCAGTGTCTTTGGGGTTGAGGATGGAGGGAAGGAGTGAGTAGATGGAGACCCCATTGTGTTAAGTGGAATTGGCTCAGAATTCCCTTTGGACTCTCGTGTACTGAAGGGAATGTGTTCTGTGAATGTGTTGCTGTTCTTTATTAACATCATTTTGTTTTTTCAGCTGAATCTTTTCCTGGAAACCTTTCCTGACATTGTCATGTGTGCCAACCCCATTACAGAGTAGACTCCTCTGAAGTAATGATCTGGAAAGAGTGACAGCTAAGGTCTAAAAACTCTAAAACAAACCCTTGCTTATTCTGGAATTTCTCTCTACTACTTCACATTTGTCAGCTTGCTACAGGCCAAGGCAAAGCAGCTGTGCTCGGAATATGGAAGAGAATGCTAAGGCAAAGAGAATCTTTAAATTCATATGATAATAAGAGAACAATGCATTGTTCTTCCTTTTGGGAAGAGCTTTTTCATCTCAGATGTTTTTAGGAAGTAAAGTGACCAACCACTCTGTCACCCCGTCCTCCCACCCCCCCCCATCTATCACCCCCTTTCCCCCATTTCCCACCCAGTCCTTTCTGACACAAAGCTTTCCTACTTAGGATTGAAATGTGAGAGAAAGTACATTTACACTTCTACCTGGATCTGTAAGTGAATTGGGATTCTCTTTACAGGGCCAGGTATTTTAGGTTTCATATTCTTGTTCAAGGTCTTAGGCAGTCCCATGTGAGTACTCCTTCTTAGACCAGGAGGACATTTGGTGCTCAAAGCCAGGAGCAGGAAAAAAAAGAGCAGGACAAGTAGTAGAATTTCCATTTCACATTGACAAAATGTTGGCTCAACTAGACAAGGATTTGCCCAATCTCAGAACAAGTTAGTAGCAGTTGCTTTTCCTTTGGGATGTATCTTTATAAAATCCTCATCTAAAATAGGCATTCAAGAAATTCAAACATGCAGAATTACAACTGGAGCACTACCTGAACGGTAACTTTAAGTTCTAATGAAGAATTGTGCTTAATTCCTCTGACTGGTGGGAGCTGTGTTCATTTAAGTTATTTTGATTTCTCTGGACAGTTTATTCAGAATTTTTTGGAATGACTTTTGTTTTTACAAGTTACATGTAAGGGTTGGAGTTGTGGCTTAGTGGTACAGTTCTTGCCTAGCATTCACAAGGCTCTGGGTTCAGTCTTCAACATTCTCTCTCTCTCTCTCTGTCTCTGTCTCTCTCTCTCTCTCTCTCTCTCTCTCTCTCTCTTTCTCTTTCTCTCTCACTCTCTCTCTCACAGACACAGACACACACACACACACTGAAACAGACTGTCAATAAAGTCCAACTTTACCATTAGTTAAGCAGATTTTGTTTTGACATATATAAATTGAGTATATCATTGTTAAAGTAGTAATTTCTCTAAATTTACTTTGAAAAATAATAGCAAGCACTGGAAAAGAGCAACTGGAAGGGAACTGTCCTTTGTTTAAAACCTATCAAGAGGAAACTTAGAATCCTCCCAAAATGCAATTGCAGTGTGCTATTTTGTGATTCTTAAACTAAGCCAATACCTTGTGCCAGTATATTTGCTGGTTAGCAACTTCCTTAGTGGAAGGTAAATATGTTGATCAGTGATCTCATGTCTTGGAAATTACTATTTAAGAAATGTTCACCAGGGGTTGGAGGCATGGCTCAGTTGCTAGAGGGCCAGGCAGTGGGTGAAAGTGTCAGGTACCAAGTTCAAGTCTCAGTCTTGGGCAAAAAGAAAGGAAACATGTTCACAAGCTAATATTTCTATTTGAAGTATTTTTTAGTTTTTCATTTCCCCATTTTTAAGATTGCTACACTAAAGACAAGTCATCCATTTGGGGCCAATAAAAGCCCATTTTCATCAATAAAATTAGTAGTAGTAGCAATTGTAGTACTGACTGGTAATTATTGGTAATTGGTAAATATTTAAGCCTTGCTCCTCTATTTTACTTTATACAGATTGTTTTTTTTTACATTTATTACTCTTTTAGGCTAGACAACTTGCCCTTCTCTTCCTACTTATTTCCTTCTAGTTAAGATGTTAAATTAGGCAAGAACCAGTCAAGGTCTTTCATTTTAGGAGTAGGCACTGATTGGAAGAATTAATTACTTTGGAACAACATGAGACTCATGTTTCCTGGTTTTTGTAGGTTCATTGCTCCTATTCTAGGCAAGCCTCAACACTGTTTGGCAATGAACTATGCCTTCTGTTTCTTATGTGATGACAGACTTCCTGGGTTTCCTCTTACCCTTCCCAACAGTTCTTTCAGCCTCTTCTACTGGTTCCTTTCTTCCCAACCTCTAAAAATTGTATTACCTCAGATCTCTCCTGGGCTGTTCTTTTTCTGTACTATCTATATGATTTCATCCAGCTCCATAGCTGCAGATTAAATCCTTAAACAAATGGAAACTTAATTTTTTTAAATTTTTTTTCTTTTGGTTGTGGAGCTCAAACTCTGGGCCTGGGTGCTGTCCCTCAGCTCTTCAGTTCAAGGCAAGCGCTCTACCACTTGAGCCACAGCACTACTTTTGGTTTCTGGTGGCTTATTGGAGATAAGAGTCTCATGGACTTTCCTGTTCAGACTGGCTTTGAACAGTGATCCTAAAATCTCAACCTCCTGAGTAGCTAGGATTACAGGCATGAGCCACCAGCACCCCGCACAAATTCAGATTTTTGTCTTCAGCTCTGGCTCCTTTCCTCAGGACCAGACCTGTGTATGTGACTGTCTTCTTGAGTTCCAACATGTTCCTAGCAGAGCTCATGGCCCACATATATTCAAACTGCTGCTTAGTTTTCCTCATTTTGGTAAATGGTGGCTGCCACTCAACCAGAGAATCGCTATCCTTAATTTCTTATGTCTAGTTCATTGGCAAGCCCTACTTGCTACATTTCTACTCTTGTCCCTGCACTTACCTCCTAATTCGATCTCTTCTTCAACTTTTGCCCCTCAGTAATCCATTTCTTACATTTTGGCTAACATTATCTTTTCAAGGGGTATATGAGTACTAATTGTACTTACAAGAATATGTCAGTTCCTTAATATGGCTCACAAAGCCTATGTGATTTGATCCCTACTTGACATCATTTAGCCTTAAATTCTGCTTGTTTTCCCCATTTTCTCTTGTGTTCTGTGCTTCAGTTACTCTAGCCTTTGTTTCTAGTAAGTTCTTTGTCCTTCCCTTGGAGCTTTTGCCTAAAACACTCTTTCTTCAGATCTTTACACCTTCTGATCCTTTAATTCAAGCAACTCTTATGCACAGAATACCTCCCTTAGTCACCATCAAATTTATTCTCTTCCCTGTATGTGATATCACTGCTTGATATGCTCTGATGTTAAAGAATCTCATTTCTAAAATGTAGAGCCCCAACAGGGCAAAGTGACTTTCTTCTTCACTACTTCACCTCAGCACTGATAATGGTATCTGGTACATGGACAACAGTAGATAATTATTGAATGAATGGATGGATGAATGAATGAATGAATGCCTCTACTTGTACATTTAGATTGTCAAACTGACCCAATTCCTAATTCCATTTTCCTTTCCTGTGCAGCCCTTTTCTGAATGCTCCTGCTGGATTAATCTTCTGAAGCACTTGATTATCTTGTCATCTGTTCAAAAGGCTTGTCAACCAGCTATAGCATTGCTGCCTAAACAACTTTATGTCTAACCCCAGATTTGGAATGATTCTCTTTTGTCAGTATATCCAGATCCTTAATAAATCAAGATTTTTCTATTTGAAACCAAATCCAATATCATCTCACAGTACTCTTCTTTCCCTTTCTCTTTAAGCATTGGAAGTCACCTTTTACATGGTCCCATTAGATGTCCTATTAGCCTGGGTATGTATAAATGTCTTGTCTTCTGATCACATTTTGTTTTTAGCCCTTCATGGGTAGAGATCATCTCTTCAATTTCTCTCTCTACTATACAACAAATAATGGAATTCTTTAGTTGACTAATACTGTGAAGACTGATAGAATTTTTGTTTTAGTTAAGAATTTTTCACCTCATGAATCTGCTAAAATCCATCTAGATTCTTGTTGCTTATATTTAGTACACAAAGTTGATTATTACATGTGAGGGCCTTATCTGAAGAGAAAAATATTGGCAGAACACCAAGCCAAATAAGAAAAACATTTGATGGATTAAATGGTGACTCTGTGAATTCCATATACTTTTAATAAAATTGTAATCTTATTGGATAAGCAAGGCCCACACTTAAACAGCTAAAAAGCTTTTTCACAAAGTTCTTGCAAACTGAAAGATGTGAGAGCAAATGAATATAGTACCCATTGAGTCCAGACAGTGGAGTAGAGACATCTAGATACTTGGCAACCCCACGGTCATGATGATAATTTGAATGGAACATAAAAGAGTTTTTGTCTAGGCACTCATGTGACCAGTAAGTCCTGGACCAATCAGTTGACCAATCACTTCTGGCCACTAATTGTCTACTGGCTTCTTTTGTCTCCTATGTGGAGAACCTGTTGGCACTGAAATCCAGAAGTAGAAACTGCAGGAGGGGAGCTGCTTCTTGCCCCCTGGGTAAGGCATGATACAAACCTACTGTATAATGTAAAAGGAAATAAGCAGTATAAACTGCATGGTTGGAATAAAGCTGAACAGGATTCCACATAGAACTGGCCCACAGGGAAATAGTAATTCGGGATCTCCATTACAATATCTTGTCTGATTGGCACCGCCTCCTTAAGCGTTTCCCTAGGCCAGCTGCTCCACTGGGGCCGAAGCACTAACTAAGACCTGAGATCTCCTCACAGCCGTGAGTTAGGGCCCAGCTCTCTGGTCTCCCACTTCCATCCTAACCTCTGGTTCCCTGCTTTCTGTTCTGTATCTTCATTCCTGGCCTTTCCTAGTCTCTTGAAATTGATGCTTCAGAGTATGCATTCAGTTTTCAAGGGTTCTGTTGCTGTTTTGTCACTAAGCACTAGTGTGCCTTTCCCTATCAGGACCCTCTATTGCCCTGGATCCCAAGATCCCATGTTTGCTTCTTTCTTGTTTAGAAAAGAGAGACTGACTGACCAAAGCAGCAGAGGGCCACTGGGGAGGCGTGGTTTGTCCCTGTTCTTTGCATTGGGTAGAGCCTTGTGAGTGAACGGACTAGCAGCCCTAACAGGAGCTTTACCTTGTAACGTAAACTTTCGTTAATCTAAAATAATGAAATTTGGTCTCAACAGAGGTGTGTGTGTGTGTGTGTGTGTGTGTGTGTGTGTGTGTCTGTCTGTCTGTCTGTCTGTCTGTCTGTCTGTTCATCTGGTTAAAAATAGGAACATCATACTTGGTAATGAATGTGAAATGGAGCACTTAACTTCTCACACGGCACAAACGACTGAGCTGTCTTTATGGGAAATAGGTTCAGAAAGAGCTGTGGTAATAGTGTTGGGTTAATGTCAGCTCAGCATTAAATTTACATTATAGTCTTGTGAAGAAGCTCTAACATTATCTGTTAATAACCAAAGCAGTACCTGAGTTTATATATATATATATATATATATATATATATATATATATATAGAGAGAGAGAGAGAGAGAGAGAGAGAGAGAGAGAGAGAGAGAGAGAGAGACTTTCTGATTTTGCACATGAACTAACACTGCAGCTTACTGATGAAGGATCATGTGAGCTTGGAGCTTTGGTGTGTCAGAGGACTCTTTGTATGAATCAAATTCTGGTCAGTGAAGGTCAGTTTTTCTGCTCAAGCGAGAACAATGTTGTTTCCCTCCTAATCAGATGCAGACAGTGTTTGAAAAATCCAGGATCCCCACATAAATGATGGCCTGCCACAGCCTGGCCAGCTTCTCATGCAAGAAATGAATAATCCTTAATAAAGGTTCAAATGGCCCTGGCCTCTTTCTGTACTGTAATGAGTTGCTTTAATGATATACCCTTCAGTGCTTCTCAGAAAAGAAACGCTATAACATTATCTTCCCTATTCTATCTGGTTTCAAGGAGGCCTGAATTAGTCCAATCAGACCACCCTCCCATCCCCAATGTACTTGAGTGTGTCATAAAGACCACTGAAGTGAGTCTCAGTTTTGTTGAAAAACAACATTCTCTTTCTCTTCCCGGGAGATCCATGCCTCTGAGCGTGGCACTGGACTTGAAGCAGCAGGAGTCACTATCCCTATTGTTAGGCTTTAGAGTTTGCTTTAAGCACATTCCAAATTCAGTGTTATGCTTTTTGCTCTTTTTAAGTTGATGACAGAGGTGACCCAATTGTACTACTTTGATATTATGAACACAGCTCTTGGGCTCCTATCACAGAGGCATGTAACAAAATACAAAAGATCAAATTGTATCTGTGTGTAGTTAGAACACGTTCTTCATGACTAAATTCAATGGCATAATCAAAAGTGTCTTCTCGTAGCAGTGGGCTCATGATGGAGACCACCTTTCAGGATATTTTCTTATAGTGCTAAGATACTAGTCAAAAATAATAGAACTAATGAAAATGTCACATTGCCAGAGTAGCCCACATTAGGATTTTACTTCAAGAAGGCATGATTTGGTGAATGTGACATTGACAGCAATGGTATTAGACTTTATAGAGTTAATAAAATGTTCTAAGGAGAATATTACAGAGTTCCCATTGGAGTACATCATTTTTTTTCTTTTCTGGTAATAAGACTCCAGGAATTGAGGAATGTTAGTGTTCATTATTTAATTATCTGCCTATCAAGGAGAAGGAGCATGTTCTTTATATAAGATTCTAATGTTATAATACAGTACTTCCAAAGCAACAAGTTCATTGAACAATATGGTAAAATGCACATGCCTTAGGGCATTTAGAAAATATGCAAGTTGCAAAATTGCATAGCATTGATATCTTCAGTAAACCAATGTGCCACCTTTAAGTAATTAAGAATGTATGAAAAAGACATGGAGAACCACAGTGGGAAGCGAATGCGTTATAAACAAAATAGTTGTAGCATTATCACTGAAGGCTTTCCTTCCCTATCTGGTTTGGTCGAACAAATATTCTACCAACTCTGGAATGAATAGCAACTCTGTTTACTATGACAGGTTTGATTTGTCTTCGGTGCAGCTAGGACTGCATGCTGTGTTCTGTTGTGTTAGAAATACTGAAGCAGATTTCCATTGTGAATGTGAAATTTTTTAAGCCTTACCACCTCAGTCTTAGTTCAGCCAGGTACAAGCAGAATGTTTTCCCTCCTTTGCCTGCCAGGCATTGATAAATCTTGTGTCCTTCTCCCCAAAATGTGTTTGCCATCCTAGTTTTAGAATCCTTCTCATTTCCAAGGGCTATATTTGTGCCTTTAATAAAGCTAAAGTCTTGTCTTTTCTTTCCATGTATAAAACTACTTTTTTGCTCCCACGTCCTGTGAGTGTAGGCCCTGATAGCAAAGAGCCTTTCCAAATGCAGTGATGCAGAAATTTTTATGCTAGCTTAATTGTGGGTGCTTCGAGATACAAAATAAGCAGATACCTGTTCTGAACAGTCTTGTTTTCTCTTTTGTTAATGTACTGTATAGACAAACTGTTTAGAATCTATGCCTTTGGCCCCATTCACCTTTCAGAGTTGATTCTGCTAATATGCAGACAAAATGTGATGTCATAACTTTGTTGACAGTAGCACAGAATATTGTAGAATTGTTCATATCCACTTTCTACCTTGGAGTAACTCTGGATGACAAATAATTTGGGGATTCGTGTGTGTGTGTGTGTGTGTGTGTGTGTGTGTGTGTGTGTGTGTGTGTGTGTGTGTGTGTGTGTGTGTGTGTGTGTGTGTGTGTGTGTGTGTGTGTGTGTGTGTGTGTGTATGTGTCTATACCTATGCCTGTGCCAGTACTGGGGCTTGAACTCAGGGCTTGGGTGTTGTGTGCCAGTACTGGGGCTTGAACTCAGGGCTTGGGTGTTGTCTCAAAGCTGGCACTCGACCCCTGAGTCACAGCCCCACTTCTGGCATTTACAGACTAATTGGACATAAGAATCTTGTGGAGTTTCCTGCCCAGGCTGGCTTCAAACCCTGATCTCAGATCTCAGCCTACTGAGTAACTAAGAAATAGGTGTGAGCCACTGGTGTCCTGAGCTTGTGGAATCTTACCACATTTCTTTTGTCTGTATTATCAGAATCCCTTAGTTAGCAAGGAGATTTGGGGAGAAGTGGAAGAGTAAGAGCTTAAGAATGAAAAAAAGATCAATGTTTTCATGGATCAGTATCTGATCTTTTTGTCCCTTGGCCTTTACTGTAATTTGATATGGGTTGATGATTTTCTCTATAAAGTCATCTCATTCTGTTTGAAATGAGTTTTAAGCTAATCTTACACTGAGGAGCCTAGTTGCCAATGAAGATTAGCAGTTAATTAATATAGCCATGCTCTGTGGATCAGAGCAGGGGATGATGTGAGGGAGTGGCCATGAAGAGCTTAGAACCAACTGCAGCACCCAGCCCAGAGCGTGGAGATACCCGAAGGAGTCTAACCTTTAACGATGAAATAGCCCAAACAGTGACTGCTGTGCACGCTGAATGAATGAACAGGGATGAGGTTGCAGAGGGAATGAAGGACTCGTTTCAGTACTTTTAACATTCACCTAAATAGTCAAGCACTTATTTTATGCCAAGTTAATTGTAGGTACTTAGAGATACAGGATAAACATATCCCTGCCCTTACAGAACTTACATCATATGAGGGGACATAAGTAATTTTAAGCAATAAATGACAAGAAAACTATAACAAGGCATGAGGAGGATGGAGACTCATGGGCTGGTGAGGATTGGTAATGTGGTACAAAGGCAGTGACATGACACTCAGACGAATGAGGAGACCCCAGTCAAGTGCTACCCTGGCCAGGGGAAGGAACTGGCCACCAAGCACTGAAGGACTAGAAAGGTGAACTTTTTGCAGCTACAATAGCTAAGGGAGGAGAAAGGGATAGAGGAAGTTGAAGAGAGAGTTGAAAGGAAGTTAAGAAATGATGATCATCCCAGAGATGTGTTCATCTTGGGAATATTAATAACTGACAAAGCCATCAGTGCAAGTGTATTTTAACAGCGAGACTGTAATATTTGTAGTTTTACAGACAAAGCTGAAGGCTCAGTAGAATAACTAGGAAAAATAGAGAGTCATGTCAAACAAAGTAGCAGGATGAGAGAGCTTCAAAGCATAGTGCTTGACATGTTGCTATCAAGCTGTTCTTACTGGAATCTCTACAGTAGAAACACTAGAACATGTGTATGTGAAGTTTTTTTTTTTTAATCACTACAGTTTCCTTTTAAGTTGAAGAGAGGTTTGGGTTGGTGTTTTTGTTTTGTTTTTTTCTGAAACATCAGCTCAATCTGAGACACACACCCCAACTTGCTCTTAACTACAGATTTGTGTTTCCCCATCGCTTGTAGGTCTCATAAAAGATATCCTACTATTCACAATAGACAAGTTGTGGAAAGCCCAGATATTCTACACTAGATGAATGGATCCAAAAAATATGGTACCTATAAACAACAGAATTTTTCACAGCCATTAGTAAGAATAATATTGTGTCATTTACAAGGAAATGGATGGACCTAGAACAAATCATGTTGTGGGATAAGCCAAGCTCAGAGGGACAAATGGCACATGTTTTCTCTTACATGCAGACGCTAGATCTAAAATATACCAGGACATGATAAATTATACAGAACTCTAGGCATTCACACACATTGAGTCTAAAGGAGGATACTATTAGGGGAGGAACACAAAGATACAATGCCTATGTGCATCTGATCATATTAACTAGTATGTATGGAAATGCACTCCAGGAAATGAAAGCAGGAGGGTTTTTTTTATTGTTGTTTTCTTTTTGTCTTATTTGTTCATTTATCTGTCTTTGGGAGGGGAAAGGGGCGCAACAGAAATGGAGGTACAGAGAGTGACACTCACTAGACACTATGTTGAAAATAAACTATAGAACTTGTGGGTGGGGAGAGAAGAGGAAAACTGGGGGAGAGCAAAGAAAGAGGTGACATTGTCCCAAAAGAAATGTTCAATTACCTGACTTATGAAACTGTAACCCCTTTGTACATTTCTTTTATAATAACACTTTTTTCAAAAAAAAGATATCCTAATCTATAACCTGGGACTTGTACTAGGGGCTTTATTATTTCCTTTACTGTGGTGTTGTTGGGAATGTTGGAGGCTTGCCTCCAACTAAAGTCCGTCTCAAGATACTACTACTTTTCAGTGGTTGCAGGAACACCAGCAAAGTCTGCAAGTGAAATTTTTTTTCAAATTACTGAACTTGTGCAGTGTTTACTTACAGGAACCAAGTGATCCATAAATATGGATTTTTTTCCATTCTAAATTCTGCTTTGTTTGAAATACAGTAAGGTATTGTGGAAACTTGCCAAATATTTAGTTGCCAAGATGCAATTCTGAAGCCTCCGACTACCATAAAAGTTTTAATTTATTGTTGATATTGTAAATAATAAAGTCAATGCTTTATTTTTCTTTTCGCAGAATTAAGATGCTTCAGTTTCAAGGAAATAGCATGCGACTTGCCAAATCCATTGGACCTTTCTTGCGAAACCTCTCTGCCTCTAATACCACTCTGCCTGTGCTGACCTTATTTAAAAAGGTACCGCGTGAAAAATGAAAACTACTACTTTAAAAAATAACGTATTGCTAGAAGCAGTGATACATACCTATAATCCAAGATACTTGGGAGGCAGAGGCTGGGAGAATCATTCATTCAAGTGCAGCCAAGTTAAAAAGTTAGTAAGATTCTACCTTAAAAAAGCAAGCTTGGCATACTGATCTGCATTATCTTTTAGTTTGGGCAGCAGATGAGCTAGTCAAAATATTTAGTTAAAAATACTTAAAAGGGCACCACCAGCTCACTCCTGTAATCCTAGCTGCTTGGAAGGCTAAGATTGGAGAATCATGGTTTGAAGCCCGCCCAGGCAGAAAAGTCTATGAGACTCTTATCTCCGATTATCTGAAAACTGGAAGTGTAGCTGTGGTTCAAAGTGGTAGAGCAGTAGCCTTAACCAAAAAAGCTCAAGGACATTGCATAGGCCCTGAGTTCAAGCCTCACAGACAACAAAGAATTAAAAAATAAAAATTAGAGCCTGGGAGTGGTAGTGAACATCTGTAAGCCCAATTGTAAGGAGGTATAGGTAGACGGACTATGGTCTAAGGGCAGCCTTGAGGGAGAAAAGCATGGGACCCTATCTGAAAAATAACTGACACAAAACAAGAGATGGGTGCATGGCTTTAAGTAGCAGAGCTCTTGACTAGCAATCTTGAGGCCCTGAGTCCAAACTCAGTAGCTCTAGAAAAAAAGGTTAAAAAAGGGATAAACCTGATAGATATTAATACCCTTCAATATCTCTGCCAGCACAGTAGCAGTAATTGTTTCCTCCTGAAAAACCTCTTGGTCACCTAATTAGTTACAAGAAAGTAAATTAATATATCCATTGTTCACCCTACAATAAAAATATGTTATAATATGATGTTTTTAAGTGAACCACTTATAAATAAATCAATTCTTCTTATCTGCAATAGCTATGTTATATAAAGCCACCACGAACATGGAATTAGCTAGCACTAAACTATTGTTCCTACGAAGATACAAGGTTAGGTTCCTGTGAGCCTCTGGCCACAATATTTTTGAAAACCAGTCAAATGCATAACCTAATTTTATATGTTGCTCTTTAAAATGCCTTATTTAATGTGTATTATTAATCCATTAACATGTGCAATATAATAATTCCTACCCAAATGAAGCCTAACTAACCTACATACTTTCTCTATATTTCACTACTTTCTTATGCTTAGGAACACCAGGAAACATTCTAACACTGTGCTTTGGATAATTTTTAAAAATCACTAACAAAAAACAAAAGTGCAAAAACCATAGCATTACTCATAAGGCAGCACCCTTATCCGTAGCCATGAGGATCTTCACTATGGTTACCGCAGTGGGGCTGAAGCAGAAAGGCAACGCATTGCCTTGTGAAACGCAGTTTAGAATTGGTGATTCTGAAGACTGAAATGTCTATCCCTCAGTAAATTTTTGTGTCTGAGGATGACCACAGAAGCACTTTGGGTATTGATTTGGGGGTTACAGATAAGTAGAAAACCCACAAAGGTACAGAATCTATAAAGAATGAGGACTGACAGTACTTATTTTCTTATTTCTAACACTATTTTAAAGCCATAAAGTGACCTTAAAAATGTTTAAAAAGCAAGGTGCTAGTGACTCATGGCTCTAATCCTAGCTGCTTGAGGCAGCTGAGATCTGAGGATTGTGGTTCAAAGCAGCCCAAGCAGGAATGCCTGTGAGACTTTTATTTCCAATTAGCCACCAAGAAGCTGAAAGTGCAACTGTGGTTCAAATGATAGAGTGCCAGCCTTGAGCAAAACTCCTCAGGGACAGCACCCAGGACCTGAGTTCAAGTCCCAGGACTGGTACACACGCACGCGCGCGTGCGCGCGCACACACACACACACACACACACACACACACACACACACACACACACACACACACACACACACACACACACACACACACACACACACACACACACACACACACACACACACACACACACACTATTTAAGAGCTTTTCCTGCCTGCCATTTATAATAGAAACATGGTTTAAATTATAAATTATAATATGATTGTATGTTTTACTAGCTGATATCACTTTGTCTGATTTATAATAAAAATGAACTTAAATTGTTAATTTAAACATAAAGGTCTTCAGTTTTTTCAGAATTCGGGCATTTTTTAAATCTAAGTTTTCTAATAACTTTTAAATATTTTTAAAAATGACTTTTTTATTTGAAATATTTAAAGTGCTTTTCATATCTATAAATCCAACTTCACTTTTATACAATATGACAGGAAAGGTATATGAGAATCAGAAAATTAAAATAATCTCTTAAGGCTAGTTGTATTCAGTTGGCCTACTGTTCTGCACTATCTTTCAGTTTGGGCAGCAAATGAGGTAGCCAAAACAGTTAGTTAAAAATAAAAAAGACCAGGCACCAGTGGCTAATTCATGTAATCCTAGCTACTCAACAGGCTGAGACCTGAGGATTGTGTTTCAAATCCAGCTTGGGCAGGAAAGTCCATGAGACGCTTATCTCCAATTAACCAGCAAAAAGAGCTGGAAGTAGAGCTGTGGCTCAAGTGGTAGAGCCCTAGCCTTGAGCACAGAAGCTCAGGGACAGAACCCAGGCACCACGTTCAAGCCCCAGGACTGACACCAAAAATTAATTAATAATAAGGAAAAACCACTATCCATTCACTTCATATATGTATTGAACCTCATGGTGGTGTACCTAAGGCATCACTCCTCCTTCAACAATTCACAATCAATCCACTGAAAGAAATACTTATTCTATCAGTTCTCTTCCAGTTACAATAGAAAGTACTTCCCATGGGTCTCAGGGATAGTCTGATTAAATCCATGTCCATTCTAGCTTTTCTCATGGATGACAGCTGAAGATCTCAAGTATCAGACTTTATAGAAACTCCAGAAAATTCTCCTGACTATCCATTGGCTCTGATTGGCCTAGCCCAGAGCCAAGCACATGCAAGGAGAATAGAATGTCCTAATTTGAGCCTATGTCAAGTGTCCCGTCTTCATTATTCAAAAATGGAATTAGCCACATGCTGAGAATAGTTTCTCTGAAACAAAATTACAACATTCTTGTTATAAGAAAGGGTAGCAGGTAATGGGCAGTCAATCCAACAAATAAAAAGGGTCATGGAAAATCCTGAAAAAAGATGTTTGGATTGCCTAGACCATAGGGTATTATTCTGTCTTGTGTCTTTCTAAAGTGTGACTCTCCTCATGGAAATACATATACTTATTTTCATATTATTTGTACAAGCTTTCTTAATTTTGAAACAGCCAAACACTGGGTTCTAGATATTTCTAAAACTTTACATGTAAGAACAAGTTTTTGTTAATGTGGCATTTCTGCAGTTTAGCATTTGCTTTTAATATTCTATGTTGACCTTTTGAAGTTTCACAGAAAATTTCATCATGATTGTTTTACTGTATCATAAACTGTTTTTAATCTGTTTATTTTAATGCTGATAACAATTTGAAGAGCCTAATTCTCTGTCTAGCAAATTATGGCCAATAAGACCCAGAAATATTTCCTTCCTTATTTCCAAACACAGTCTGAGCATGTATGTGTGAAGGAAGACCCTCTACTCATATAACAGCTCATCTCTTTCTGATATGTTAAAAACTGATTTTAAATGAGCATCAGTAATGCTGAACTATTCTGAGCTCATGCAAGAGAACATACAGCTAGTCCTTTATCTTAGGCTCGGTGACTGAGAATACTTTAAAATTTTATATTCCCAATCTATATTCTCCACAAGGTGGTTTAAGAGTACAAATAAATGGACCCTAAACTCCTTGCTTTTTAAGTAGAGCATTACTCTAGTATATCTGTGGATGACATTTGAAAAAGTAGCAAAATATTATGAATTGATACTATCATCATCTGGAGTGAATGATGATTTTTTTTCTCTGCTTATAAAGCAACCAGTGTTTAATTCTACATGAATAGTTTATTCCTGTGAAATAAAATTTAGCTGTCAAGGTTCAGCACTTCCCAGTTAGATTTTAAGCCATCCTGTTAGTGTCAACTTTGCTGACTCTATGAGGCCAAAGTTGAACTTAGGAAGGGAAAAGCCCTTAGATCAGTGAAAAATACTAAATACTTAAATCTGTTCTACACACAAAGGTATATGTATTTGTGAAAGTGTATGAATGAGAAAAATCAAAACAACCAAAATGTACAGAGACTCCATCTATTATGAAATACTGTCTATAGATTTTCTGATAGTATTTTGCTTTGGAAATAGCAATACAACTAACTTGATAGAAAACTGTCCTTCAAAGTAAGTATAATATGCTTTTTGCTGTTCTTTTTTATGCTAAATACCATTCTTTGGGTTTAACGGCTTTATTTTTTTTCTTCCCTGTAGGATCCATGCCCACTTTGTGAAGAAGCCAAGGAAGTTCTCAAGCCTTATGAAAATAGGGTAATCTAATATAGTGTAGCTCTTATGTGTATGGGATAGGTACTATATATGGTATCAAGTACGTGCTTGGATCCTTTCTTTAGGAAAAGAGATTAAATGATTTTTCATTCAGATTTCTTTCTGTTCTTCAGAGAAAGACTTTAGTGCTGATTTCCATAAAACTCATTACTCCTAAGTGTTTTCTTCTGAACAACACTGATTTTCTTACTTTGACTCTTAATAGAAGTTAAACTAGCAGTATTCTTGCTTTCTTTAAATTTCTGGTCTCATCCTGTTTTTTTTTTTTTTTTCTGCAAATCCTGAATCTTGAACTCTGGGCCCAGGCGCTGCCCCTGGGCTCCTTTTGCTAAAGGTTAGCACTTTACCACTTGAGCCATAGTACCACTTCTGGCTTTGTCTGATTGATTGGAGATGAGAGTCTCACAGCTTTCCTGCCCAGGCTGGCTTCCTGTTCATGTCTCTTTTTAATCTTATAACTTCTATAATGTATTTTCTTTTTTTTTAATTGTGAAAATACTGTGCAGAGGGGTTACAATTTGAAGTATTTTCTTGTAGTAAATCATCATGACCCTGACACTCGTATAACCAAAACGCCTGTGTCCTGATTGGCCACAGCTTCACACCTGGCACATGTTTTGTTTCACCAGGAACTGAGCCCCACTGGAAAATGTAGGAGGGATAAGAGAAGAATAGCAGGATTGGGAGGTAGGAAATGCAGTATAATGAAGCCAGCCAGGTTTTGGAAATCAGGGGCATTAGATCCTTGTGGACCTAGGACAAAAGACAACAAAACTTCTCAGCCTGAGAAACAGTCTGAGAATCAATAGATCACTGCAGTTGATGATCATGTCATGGTCTCTAAAATATGAAGCCTTAGCCTCTCCATGTTTCAGTTTATTTTACAGGAGGTGGACATCACACTTCCAGAAAACTCAACCTGGTATGAAAGGTACAGATTGCACATCCCCGTCTTTCATTTCAATGGCCAGTTTCTGATGATGCATCGTGTAAACACCTCAAAGCTTGAAAAACAGCTTCTGAAATTTGAGCAGCAAAATGCTGGAGACTGACTATTCCCTTCATGAGTTTCCACCCCCTCTGTCATTCTGATACCTCTTTCACAGAGCCCCAGGACGCTCTGAACTCAGTGTGGTACCATATAAGTGTTGCATTCCTCTTCTGATTGATGGAAGTGCCCACAGGGGAACTGTTTCTTACGGGCTTTTTAGAATAAAAGGAATACATTGGCAGAGGGTGGATGATGGAGAGCAGTAGATGTCCATTTGTTGTATTTATTCTTCCCTTTCGTACTAATGTGGAAGTACTGCACATGCCCTGGACAGGGCTGTTGATAAGAAGGCTTGCATTCCCCCTGCTGCTCTGGAGGCTTAACCTTTCAATGAGAGAATAAATGCTTTTCTACTCAGTAGATAAAGTAAAATGTGAATTGTTAATAACTGCACAGTCAATAAAGGGATGTTTTAACGAATACATCCATATGAAACCTATTTCATTGGGATTTAATAATACTGGTTCAAAATTAAAGTTCATTTTTGTTGAGTAAAAGAGAATAATTATCCTGGCCAAAGAGGCTCTATTTCAAAAAGACAAAAGAAAGATTTAAACCCTTAAAAATGCATCTAAGAATCTGAGCAATGTGAATTGATTTGTAATATTGAGGGATGCCTATGATTGTTTTTCAATTATCACCAATTAAGTTAATTCAACTTACTATAAGACAGCAATTTTACCAAGTCTTAATACCTGATAGGAAATTGACTTATAACCGAATAGACATCTACAGATGAACTATTCGTCACCATTTTATTTTTAAGGTATTAAAAATGTGTATGCCCTAATTTATATTTAGGCAGATTCAACCAACTTAAGAATAGATCCACTTGGGGCTGGGAAGTTGGCTCAGTGGTAGAGCGCTTACCTTGCATGCCTGAGGCCCTGGGTTCGATTCCTCAGCACCACATAAGCAAAAAGAAAAAAGCCAGAAGTGGCGCTGTGGCTCAAGTGGTAGAGCGCTAGCCTTGAGCTGAAGAGCTGAGGGACAGCGCCCAGGCCCAGAGTTCAGGCCCCATGACTGGACCCAAAAAAAAAAAAAAAAGAATAGATTCACTTAAAAACTTTTCCTCTTAAAATCACATCACTGTAATTCCATCAGTAATGAAATTCTTTTATGAACTAATTAGATGCATTTGGATATTGTGAGCCACTAGAATTTAATTTGATCACTCTCATTTAGTCTTTAAAATTATGGAATACAAAGCTAGTCAACCTTAGACTCTGTCCTCATTTTACACATGAAGAAAAGTCTAAAATTCAGAGTATCAGAGACTTACCCTGAGTTCTCCCAGCCAGTCAGCTGGCAGGCCAGCTTTGCCCCAGCCCCTAGTTGCCGGTGGACTAACTAAAAGGGCTTCATTGTCTATCTCAAGTGTAGCATCTTCAGCCATCCTAGATCCAACATGAACTTGCAAGCAACTAAAGCCCTCTCAACTGACAATACAAAACAAATTTACAATTAAGTAGCAGTGTATTTCAGAAATACACTTATGAAATACATCTTATTCAATATTATAAATATTCATTGAACCCTGGTATAGGCAAGATTCTAGAAGTACCGCAGTGACCTTCACCCTTATAAAAATTCTCTCCTCTTTGAATGTAGATGGAAATACCTCTTATGTAATCACATTATGTAGCAAAAGGCAGATTATCCTAGATGGGCCTGATCTGATTAATTATGGGAACCATTTAGAAGCAGAGAGTTGTGTGTGGATAGTTGAAGTATGCTCCAACTGGCCTAAAAGCAAGCAAGTATCCATTCTGTCAAGGGACTAATGAAGCCACATGGCAAGAGACCAAGTAGGCTCTACTTCCAACAGGAAAATGTGACCATGAATTCTGCCACTAATCTGCTCAAAAGAGGAGCCTGAACCCTGGATGAGAACTGCTGCCTTAGCCAATATCTTCATTTTCTTTTAGTGATGCTATAATCAGCAAATCCAACTAGACCATTCCTAGACCTCTAATCCATTCTAACTAAATGATAATAAACATGTGGTAATCTGTTACACAGCTATAGAAGGATAATATAAGTCCTTACAGCACTGAGATGCAATGCTAGATGGCCCCTCCCTGGTCTTTGAAACACAGTCTCTTGGGGATGAGGTGTTAAAGCACACCATCATAATGCGAGGAGAGCTGGAACCAGGAAATGGAAAATGGCATGGCAGCTGGATGGGGAGAGTAGCCAGAAGGCATCACAGAAAATGAGTCTTCCGCTCCGTCTCAGTGACTGAACCGGAGCAGTGGAAGGGTTGGGGAGGGAGAGCATGCCATCATGAGAGAAGCGCTTTTGTACACTAGAGGGTTAGGAACAGCATTCGCGGAGAGGAAACGTCATGGCTTTGCACTGAGAGTAACCGCAAGGAGTGAACAGGGCAGAGACTGGAAAACGGAAGAGGCACACGTTGGAAGACCTCGGCTAGTATGCCGAGCAGCAGTCAGCTCCCTTGCTTCCTGCCTTCATGCCTCGAGGATATCTGACCTTCCCTGTGCCTGCCACTGTCCTTCCTGTTTTTAGGTTGCTGCGTTTCTCATTCCCCTTTAGTGGTCCTGCAGGATACTAACCCCTCAGAGCCACCAGGGATACCATAGCTAAGATCACCTAGCCAGGTATCTGGGTGCCTTGCATTCCCTACAGCCGTCTCCAGGGCAGGTGGAAGGCATGTGGCCCCTAGGCCCTAGGTTGTTGATACTTCTCTGGGACCACCAGTTTTGAAGAGTTCCAAGTATTTCTTTCCTTGTCTGCTCAGGAAGAATAGCCAGAAAGTTTCCATTCTGCAGTTCTGCTCTCTTGAATGTAACTCTGCAGTTATGGTGTACAGGAAGTACAGAGACTAAAGGTAACACAATCCTTATACAAACAATAAAGTTATGACATTAGAATTTAAAAAGAAAAAAAAGCATGCCAGTGCTGGTGGCTCATGCCTGTAAACCTAGCTACTCAAGAGGCCAATTGGTGAGGACTGCGGTTCAAGGCCAGTCTGGGCAGGAAGGTCCGTGAAACTCTTATATTACTTACTTAATTACCCTCAAATAAAAGCCAGAAGTATAGCTGTGGCTCAAGTGGTGGAATGCTAGCCTTGGGCACAAAAGCTCAGGACAGAGCCCAAGCCCTGAGTTCAAACACCAGAACCCACACCAAAAACAAACAAATGCAAATCCATGATGTACTTACAAGTTATTCCAAATAAGTATCAAGAAACAATAGTGCTAGGAACTGTTGGGTCACATCTAGGAGTGTTGGAGATTGGGAAGAAGATATTGAGGGGGTTTTAATTTTTTAAAAGAAAGGATCACAGTTCAAAGGATTGTGCTTTGAAACCAGGAAAGTCTATGAGATTCTTATCCCCACTAAACTATCAGAAAAGCCAGAAGTGAAGCTGTGACTAAAATGATAGAGTGCTAGCCTTGAGCAAGAGAAGCTCAAGGACAGTGCCCAGGCTGTGAGTTCAAGCCTTACCAAAGTGGGACTTACTGGGTATCAACTGAGCGGGACCTAAGTGTGATTCATCAGAAAACTGGAGGCATGGACGCCTGTCCTTGGAGTAGGAAGAACACAGCTCACTCTGTTCAGGACATTCGTATGAGAGATTACCTGGCTAGCAAGACTCCATCACACCCTGAAGCTTCTAATTTTACCGGGAAGAAGTGTGTGTGGGGGGGGGGGGACTAGATGTAGGCTATGCATGATGAAATTTCTATATAGGTAGTCCTCAGAAAAGGAGAAATCAGGACAACTTCGGGTTCCAATGGGTTAGAAGGAAATGTCAGGCAGGACATTGCTAGCAACAACCGCAGCCTCCCAAGAGCTCTGCAAAATGTATTGTGCTTTTTGAATGGTTACCAGGACATTGTACAGCCACAGCATTCAAATAAGAACATTCCCACCCCTCCTTATTCTTTCTGCCTTCTCCTACCCCTACTCAAGAAGGATCAAAAGCTGCCAGGCAAAGGAAGAAAGGCCTTCCTCTTCCTCTGCACCGGCTTCATGCCTGAACCTGGCTTTGCAGTGGAGCAACCTTGGCCTGTGTTCTGACTGTGACATATGGGATCTGAGGCACAAAATATGACTGAAAATGACTGGAAACCGTTGCCTGAGAATGCTGAAAAGTGTCCTCTTTCCCAGGATTTTGTTTTTCCCCCATAAACAAGAGTAAGAAAATTCCTCCTCTGAAAACATTTGATAGGGTACTGGAGCACTTAAATAAAGATGCTTTTTGAAGGTATCCCATACGCTAATGCTTATGCCTAATTTTGTTAACCTACAAATCTTCAATAAAGGTGCTTAACTCTTATTTGATTGAGGAGTAGTGGCCATGTGACTGAGACCTAGAGATGTTTAGCAATCCCTTTGTTATAACTGGCGAAGTGAAAGGCAGATACCTAGAAACCTAAATCTGCGTTATGTTTTGCCACAGTTGACAAGTATCAGAAAATGTCGTGTCACTTATTGTAGTCATTTTAGCAGCACGTACTTTCCCTTTCTGAAATGATATTTGCATAGATGGATCAATTTGTCCTTGTGTAAAGATGGCTTGACACTAGAAGCTTATCATCTACCCACAGAAGAAAAAGTGATACAATCTTTTATTTTTCCTCCTCCTCAAGCTCGTCTTAAGAACTGAATGGACATCGAGTCTGGGACTTCCTCCATTTCTTTCAGATGTTTCATAACCCTATAATGGAGCAACAGCTTTCACCTGACTTTTGTTTTGTTTGTCAGGAAACAAGAGTTCACCCAAACCAGGTTTTGTTGGTTTTGTTTTCAGCAGCAATCTTAAGGACACTCACTGACTGACAATACAAGTCACAATATGGCCAGGGCTTTAATAAGTACAACTGAAATGCCATTCGAAACTGACTGAGACAGCGCTGTTCTCACGTGCTGCTTTCTCTCCTCTTCTCTCCTGCTGACCAGCTCCCCTGCTCACACACAGTATCTGCTTCCTCATGACCACAGCCTGCTCATGCATGTAATTCCTTGGGAGCTTTCTGTTCAGCAATACAGTGCTCTGACCAGCTTCAGGTGGCTTCTCTCGGTTCCTCTATTCTGAAATTGCAAACGGCCACTCAAGTTATAAATTGGCTACCCAAGCCTACAGAAGAAGTGCCTTTGGGACAGATGCCAATCCCTGGCCCCTTTGTCTATGTGGAGGCCAAGGTCATGTGCTATGCAAATCTATCTGCCCATCAGAGAGAGAACAGGGCAGTACTTTTGATACAAAGCCAAAATTTTAAAAGAATGGCATTCTGATATTCAAGAGAAACCAAGAGAAATGGTGTGGTAAATCCATTTATATCCTACTCTGTGGGAGAAAAGAGGATGTGAACCAGGAAGTTAGGCTTAAGACTGGGGTAGGCAGAAGTTCATGGATGACTAGACTATGGGAAGGACTGTGGTAGAGGTTTAAAAAGAAATTTTTAAAAATATGAGGTCTAGAATGACTGACAGCCTTCTTTGTTTTGCTGTTGAGTAAAAGCTGGTACTTCTTTCCTTAGCTTATAAGAAGAGAACGTTAGTTGAGAGTTGTGTTTGGTGAAGGAAAAGATGAGATACAGTATATTTGCCATGCCTGTGGACCACACAGGTACAGATTAAATCAGAAGTACAAAATAGAGGTTGAGGCTGCAGATTTGAAAGCCCACCGTGTATGATTGGAACTGCAAACAGTTGGCATACTAAGGACAAAAGAGGGCAAATACTAAACCCTAGGAATGCTCATCTGTACCCATAGGAATACAGAACGCTGCCAGTGAAGGAAAATAAGAATGGAAGATGACAACTAGAAATGAAAGAAGCTCAGCCAAATTCTGTGTTGATTTTGGTAATTGCATATCGCCAGGCAGTATTCTAAGCACTGTGGCTAGAGCAAGAAACACAAGACAGAGTCACTGCTCCAGAGGACTGCATTCTAGAAAGACAGACACAATAAAGTCACATCGGTGGAAAATAATACTTTAAAAAACAGAAGAGGAGCTTTTTCTAGAGAACTGACAGCCTTGATATCAAAAGTGTTAATGTAAGGACTATAAAGAAGACTTGGGATTTGAAACAGGGACAGCAGTGCTAAGTCTGAATAATGTCTTCAGTGGTATTTTGGGCCTAATCCCTGGAACTTGTGAATGTTTTCCTCTTCAAAAAGGAACCTGGCAGATGTGAATAAGGATCTTAAGATAGAGAGATTATCCTGAACTATCCAGGTGGATCCTAAATGTAGTCACAAATGTCCTGTTGGAAGAAGAGGAAGAGAAGTGGCTACAGAGAAAGTAGGAGACGTAGCAATGGAAGCAGGATGACATACAAAATGAATAATGCATTTAGGGATTCTGGAGGCCTTCAGAAGCTAGGAAGAGCAAAACAAAGCCTTCTCTCCTACAGCCTCCAGAAGGAACAAATCCTGTGAACACCTTAATTTAAGAGCAATGCAAGTTATTTCTGACTTCTAGCTTAGATTGTGGCATCATTTACAACAACAGCAATAAGAAACTGATATAAATGTTTACCTTATTGAGAACAATTTTGGTGGGGATAGGAAGAAGAGGTAGAATGAAAAGGAATTACATTATGATGATAAGTGAAAGTATTCAGAGTATCCATCCCTTAGGAAGTGTGTGTGTGTGTGTGTGTGTGTGTGTGTGTGTGTGTGTGTATGTGTGTGTGTGTGTATGTGTGTGTGTGTGTGTGTGTGTGGCATTTCACTCAATAAAAGGATCCAGATCAAGAGCTAAAGAATCAATTAGCTCTGTGGTTTGGGCAATTCCAAAGCAGTCATAGCTTTGGCCTGTTTTAGGAGAGGTAAGTGCCTGAGAAGCAGAGTTCAGGTGATCCTGACGCTAGATGGTAAATCATGGCAGCCCCCCCCCCGTTCTTGATTTACAGACACACAGAGCCCTAACTCTAGTGCACCACAGAGAACAAGGTGCTTTGTACTGTGACCCTAAGTCCTATGCTTGCCAAATTTGGTAGCAGAGCCAATGTAGAATGTAATCCAGTTTAGGCACTGGTTCTGTAGCTCAAGTGGTAGAGTGCTAGCCTTAAGTATCAAGAGGCTTGGTGATAGCACCTAGGCCTCAGTTCAAGCCCCAGGACTGGCAAAATAAATAAATAAATAAAATTACCAAATCTAAAATCCTGAATTCCAGAGTCTAGAAGGGCATAAACTTTCAGGAAAGAGGGGAAATATTATATAAGATGGAGAATAACAGTATACAGAAGACATACTAGCCAGTACATTAGAAGCAATAAAAAGCCAACTCTAGGCCCATAATAAAAGGAGTCAGAGTCTTTTATATTAAAATATTTTATATGAAATTTCAGATGGAGTAGCTTCCTACCCTTAGCAACAGGTAGGCTAAGTACTAATAGATACTCTTCTATGAATTGGGGAATGTGAAGAAGTCAAGATGATACAAACTAACGACAAGTTGAGGCTGTGGCCATGCTGTGGTACTTCGAATGCACTAGCATGACCTGACTCCCCTCAGGGGTGCTGACAGCCTTAGTGCAAGACTGTATTGTAGAGAAGACCTAATAACCTTCCCCATGACAAGGTCAACCTGTGCCCTGGCCAGTGAGACAGGAGAGGAGAACGTCACAAAACATTTTCTTCAAAGACAGGGTTAACAAGGTGCAATAATATACCATTGTATCATGGCACTAGGTTAACTGTGGAAAATGCAGCTAAGATACCTCCATATTCAGAGCAACTTATTCCTTGACCAAGTAAATGAAGCCATGCTGAATGTTCTTTGAAACAAATTCAATCCTAAAAAGAGAATGGGCAATAATTTATAATCTGGGTACTGAAGAGTGAGTTCATAATCCAGGTACTAAAACTCAGAACTGCTGGAGGAGCTAAATTTTCCTATTTAATTCCAACTCACCCTGTATTTTCCTTGAAAAATGATTCTCAAGACCAATCTTCCTTTTAAGGTTGGAGGAGATAAAGACATTCAGAGACCACAGATTGTGGGGTTTCTTCCTATTGTGATTTCTGGCTTCTAGTATCACTCTTTTGTTCTGCATGACATCTCTTAACTTGCAAACTAGCAAGATCTTGAATTTGGCAAGGATCCTGCTCTCTGAAGCATTTTCAAGTTTCAGCTTTTAGCAATGTCAGATTTCACTAAGCCAGTAATGAAGAACGCAGGCAAAGGATGCTACGGATTTCTCAGCTAAAGGCTCAAGATAACCTCTCAGCTGGCAGGTTCAGGCTGACACCCAGCTTGGGAGGTCACAGCCTTCCAGTTTGATATCTATTAAATCTTCTCACTTTCCCAAAGAACTTTAATAGACAAATTTTAATTAAAATCTTTCTCCCCCTGGCCCTATTCATGTATAGGTGTTTACTATTTATATATGTGTAAATACATGTAAAACATCCTGTTGGATTTTTGACGTTTTACAATCTTAATATAAAGTGAGGTCAAAGAGAAATAAAGGAGCCAAGAGGTGGTAGCTCACACTTGTAATCCTAACAACCAGGAAGCTAAGATCTGAGGATCATGGTTGAAAGCCAGCCCAGGCAGGAAAGTCCATGAGATTCTTATTTCCAATTAACCATTCAAAAACTGGAAGTAGAGCTGTGGTAGAATACTATCCTGGAGCAAAAAAAGCTCAGAAACAATGCCAAGGCCCTGAGTTTAAGCCCAACAACTGATAGAGAGGGCTGGGGGGGGGGGGGCTGCTATCATTCTAACTAATCTGTCCACGGGAAGACTGAAGAATAGAGCAGATTATTATGAGTACCTAGGAATAAAACACGACTTCATCACTAGTACAGAGCCTATAATTATGTGCAATTCCCTACTTGGACTTTCTAGTTATGCTGAACATTGAAGAAGAAAAAGAAACTAAATGGTTGGGAGGACAAAGGAGAATAGGGAAAATTTAAACAGTCAACATAAAATGTTCATTTAAATAGAACTGTTGCGTCACTATAAGAGGGCAATTAAAGATACTATAGGCCCACTCACATACTATTAACAAATCATCCTTTTTAGGCCCTGGATTAGAGATTCTTAAAAATTTGCATTCTTTTCTTGAAATCAAGAATGGTTCCTGAGCCAGGCACCAGTGGCTCATGCCTATAATACTAGCTACTCAGGACCCAACTCAGGCAGGAAAGTCTATGAGATTCTTATTCCCAATTAACCATCACAAAATAAAACCAGAAATGGAGCTGTGGCATAAGGGGTAGAGTGCCAGCTCTGAGTGAAAAAGCTAAAGGGTAGTCCAGGCCTTGAGTTCAAACCCCAGTAGCTACACACACACACACACACACACACACACACACACACACACACACACACACACACACACTGGTTCCTTTGTTCACAGAACATATAAAATGTGATCACTTTTCATCAACTTTTTAATGTTCTTACTGGTTTTTATATTTGCATATCTGGTAAAGAAAATCTAAAAAAATAATCTTCATGCCTTAGAAATAAATCTCCTATTTTCTCCCTGCCAAATCTATAAGATGATCCCTTTCTATCACTGATGGCATCATCGAATAGCTGGCTGTATCTTGCTTGCTTGCTTAGAAGCAAACTATGTATGATACTCAGCAGGAACAGGAATATAGAGACCTAGAATAAGGTACATTCAGCATACATGGTTACAGATTCTTTTTTAATCAGTTCTAGAGGTACCCTCTGAAGTCCTAGTTTGACAGTATGGATTCTTATTCAGTAACCAATGTCTCTCCAAGTCAGGTCTCCAACAGAAAAGAGCGAAGAAACCCTAAGGTGTAAACAGCAGCAGGGACAGAGAGGATAGAGGGGTTCAACCTCTTTGGATTTTTAGGGGTTTCCTCCACCCTTCACCTTATAGATGGGTTTATATCAGAATAGGTACTTGGAACAAAGTACAGAAAGGGTGGCAAATTGTTAGATTTCTACTACTGAGATAAAATATTTGCAAGAGGGAAGGCTTGTTTGGGCTCACCGTTTTGGAGGTTTCAGTCCATGGTTGGTTGACCCTTTTATTTTTGGACTGTAGCAAAGCAGTACATCATGATGGGTGGTTCATGGCACAAGAAGCTTCCCACCTTATGGTGGCCAGGAAGCAAATAAATAGACAGGAAGGGAGCCAGATTTCCAATCTCCTCCCTAAGACTATGTTCCCAATCACCTAACTTCTTCCCACTTGATCATCGCCTCTTAAAAATTATACCACCACACCAAAGTGCCATGGGCTAGGGACCAAGCCTTTAACATATAGACCTATGAAGAACATTCTAGACCCTAAATCAATGAGTACACCATATACCAATATCATGAGTACACCACATAACTAATCAGAGGCATTAGAAAAAGATTGATATTCTATCAGAGCAGTCTCAAGTGAGAAGACTACGATTGCTTATTGCGAAGCCCCTTTTGAACCTGTGATACAAGTCCCTTAGAGGCGGCTGTGGGGATACTTTCCACCTGAGATTGCTGTAATTATCTCTGCTAGAAACTGAGATTGAACGCGGCTTGTTGTAATCATTGTTCAATGGCCGGCACAGTTAAGCAGTGAGTGGTGTTCTCAATGGTGTCACACCTGCTTGGTCAGTTCCTAAAGGTACTTGTCAGAGGCCCTTTCAAATTCTGCTAGGAGCAGGCAGTATCATCTCAACACCTTCAAAGCTCACAGAGGAAGTCATCACAGGTCCCCAGAGAATATACAGGTGTGCTCCAGGAGAGACTTCTTTATCCTTTGACCTTGTCCAGGATCCACTGTCTGTCTTAAAGGAAAACATTGATGTGGCCTTGCACAATTCAAGAAAAAGTCAGTCTTTGTCTCCTTCATTCCCAAGACGCCACAGTTTCAGATCTTTCCTACCAGCATACTTGGAAGTAAAATTTATAATGTGTGGTACATGATAACCCTCTTATTAGGTGCAAAACAAAATGCTGTTTAGGAACACCTGCTAGTAACAACAGAGCTAAGAAATGTGGGCGTTGGATGGGAGGTGTTTCCCTGGCAGTAACTCCCAGTTGCTCACACATAAGAAATGTTTTTAGAGATGCTATCTGAGTAAGAGCTTAATACTTAGTCATGCACAATAGGCCATAAATGATTGCTCTTAAAGTGCTCATGAATGGTAGGATAGTACTTTTCTCCTCAGTCTACCTTTGTTAAGGAATTTAAGAGAGTCTGTAATGAAATCCTAGTATGTCTCCAAGACATACTAGTTAAAGAGATATAGTTTGGCTGCTGAATGTTAGCTAAACAATAATTAATGTATCCAAAGGACCCAGTCCCTTATAAGATACTTCCCTGTCTACAGTGCCTCCTCCCCAATGCCAACTGATTTTGTGTTTCTAAACTGTTCTCTCAAATCTTTCTCTGTGTTAGTCCTCACTGTTTTCACCTGGGTTGGGGCTTCACCATTTCTTGTCTGGCCATTTCTATAGACTTGTGTCTGAACAGGCTACCTGCATCACAGTCCTCCTACCTTACCCTCTTTCTACCTCATGTCCAATCATGGAGAGCCTCGTGGCTCTCCATTGCTGAGATGGAAAACCAAACTGGAACTTAGTGTGGCAGTGACAGTTCTGTGTCTACCTTATCCTGAACCTCATCTCTTCCAGATTATTTGCCTTTGTCTGGAAGCAAGGCGTTGTGTTCCTCTGAGCATGCCCCTCTCCCTCCACCCAGTGTACCTTACAGAAATCACCCTTTAACTCAGCTCAAATGCCATTTCCTTTCTCTAAGTTTGCATAGTTCTGCTAGCTAGCTAGCTTTCTTATTCATACCACATGACTCACCCATTTCAAGGATAGAATCCAATGGGATTTATTGTAGTTAACTGCCACCATACTTAAGTTTTGAGCTTTTTCATCGCCCTCAAAATTCTGTAGCCATTTCTCATTTCCTCATTTCTTTCCACTCCTCTCCAGTGCTGGGCAATCACTAATCTATTTTCTGTCTCTGTAGATTTACCTATACAGGACATTTTAGATAGATGAAATTATATACTATGTGGTCCTTTATTTCTGTCCTCCCTCACTTACCGTGTTTTCAAGTTCCATCCATGGTGTAGCATATATAAGTACTTCATTGCATTTTATTCTAGTGCTTTCTTTTTTCAGTTTGGACATCCAACTCAGGCTTCATGCATCCTGCACAAGCACTAGAAGCTACATGAAGCATATAGTTTACTATACAGTTTCACTGCATTTTATTTATCCACTTATTAGTTGTGGACATTAGAGTTGTTTCTAGTTTGGGGCGGTTATGAGTAGTGCCAGTCTAAACTCTTTGTTTTTCTTGCAGTACAGGGATTGGAGTATAGGTCCTCGTACTTATCAAACATGTGCTTTCCCACTTGGACCATCATGTCTCTGGCCCTATCTTGCCTTGGTTATTTTGAGATAGAGACTTGCCTTTTGCCTGAGCATATACCTGGGCTACAGTCTTCCTATACTTTCCTCTGTAGCTGGACGTACAGGCATGTACCACAACACCCAGCTTCTTTCTTTCTTTCTTTCTTTTTTGGGTCCAGTCATGGTGCCTGAACTCTGGGCCTGGGCTCTGTCCCTCAGCTCTTCAGCTCAAGGCTAGCACTCTACCACTTGAGCCACAGCGCCACTTCCGGCTTTTTTCTTTTTGCTTATGTGGTGCTGGGGAATCGAACCCAGGGCCTCAGGCATGCAAGGCAAGCGCTCTACCACTGAGCCACCTTCCCAGCGCCCCAGCTTCTTTCTTGATAGATAAAGTCTCATTAACTTTCTACCCAAACTTGTTTCAAATCATAATCCTCTTGATTTCAGATAACCATGAAGCTAGGATTATAGTCTTAAACTACTATACCAAGCTGTGTTTTTGGTTATCATTTAGTATGTGTGGCTTAGAGCCCTAGGTTGCTTGATTTTGCATAAATCTGTTTTTATCACCTGATTACAAACTCTGAAATCTCCACATAGCAATTTTTCAATATGTTTTTGAGATGCATGCATGGATGAGCAGGTATTCTAGTTTATTACCATATGGGTTATGAAGAAACACAGAAGGTACTTAAAATAATATTAAACTTGACAGAGGCAATAACCCAAGACTGAACTAGCAAAATTATCCATTATGTTAGAAATTTCAAGGACTGATGAATTTATTTCTTAAATGAACTTTAATCTGTTCAGGATTTTCTGGGATCCAAAACTGGTTATTATTTCATGGTTTGCCTCTTTGGTAATAATAATTGTGAAGTGAGTTACATATGGAACAGAAATCCAAAGATGATTCTATGTGATTTTGTGGTTGCTCTCATCTTGCCAGCTTATTATTGAGTCTAGAGTAGTCATTCTTGATTCTGGTTTGAGTAGAAGAATCCACTGACGTACTTTTTGTATTGTAAAATGATCTAGGTCCCACCACATAGATTATATTTCTATGAGGTGGCCTAAATAGACACCTCTTGTGAATATCCAGTTTGGACAGTAACTATTTCAAAAGCCAACCTGAATTTTTTTTTAAAAAATAGTCTTAAAGAGTATGATTAGTACTTCATGCCCAGAGAGTACACATCCTGGAATCGTGGTCACCAGTGCTACCTGCCATTTGTAAGCACTTTTTATTTGGAAAGAGCTTTCCAGTCATCTTTTATTAGTTGGGCTTGCATGCAGGATGACTTTGTGCTAATTACATAATCTCTTTGTGTGTTAAATTTCCCCACAAGTAAACTCAAGGTGGTAATAGTGACCCTCCCCTTAAAGAGTATTGTGGAGAGTAATAGGTACCTATAAAGCACTCAGCAAGCATAAAAAAATGTTACTTGCATGCTTATTAGACATGAAATCCTAGTCACAGCCTTTTCAAATGAGACAAATGCCAAAATAATCGCTAAAGTAGGCCTTCCTGTAACCTTTGTCATCATTTGAAAAAAATTCTTCCACAACACCAAGTGTAGCAATTCTCTGTCATCACCAAACTAATAAGCAGATGCAGTCTGCAGTCACGAAGACAGGAACAACAATGGCAGCAAATAAGTACATAATACATCCCTGAAGTATGTTTGCTAACCTCTTACCTTTCATTTATGGTGTAATTAGAGTTCATTCCTATAAATGCACTCATCTGAAAAATATTCTTAGAAAACATTTGTGCATGTTTCACAAGTCTTTCAGCTGACATTATTATTTACCCATGGTTGATGTGAAGCCTAGAATGGTGTTCTGGGTTTCTGACGAGTTTTTCATAGCAGTATTTAGCCTCTTCTCATTTCTCTTGTTACTAAAAAAATATGTGGCCAAAATGAGATCTTCACATCTGGTTCATACTGGGCATAGATTAAAATGGGAAAACATGGAACTTGGAAGCCAGGCTAGGACTTACACAGGTGTCGACCAAGAGCTAAGGGCTTTTTTTGTTTGTTTGTTTGTTTACAAGATACATTCAGTTACAAGTGAAAGGGAAGCAGAAAACAAGCCTGGCTTTCACTTTTATCCATTCTGCTTTGAAGAACTCAAATAATTGGGAGGGTCTGACTCATACGTATTAGTTCATTTACAATTAAAATGGTATCTGTGACTCTGAAGAAGTATTAGTTCTCCATATTTTATGTCCTTCCCCCCTTCCTTTATAAACAAGCACCCTCTTCCTCCTCCACATAGTGCATGTGAGCTCTAAGCAAGCAGAACCATTTGGACCTTGACCGTGACCAGGATCTTTCCTATTTGCATCCCTGAGAATTTAGGTTGTATTTCCTAGTACTAGCTAACAAATTCTATTTAACGAATATCTTCAAGTTCTAGCTTCTGGAGGTAATACTTGGACCTTGCTGTGGGAGGCTGCCAAGAGTTCTTTGAGATGCATGTAGTGTAGATGTAACTCAGTGACCTTGGGCCGTTGAGTCAGGAAAAGATCATTAACCCACCGACAGACTCACAAGGTTTAGAGGGCTGACTCTAGTATCTTAGACTAGCCTTCAGCAGCCAACAAGTCCAAATGCATTTTGACTCCTCATTTAACACTTTCCTATCTATGGCAGCTCGTAGATCCTAATTAAAATTCAACCTCTCCAGTGAAGAGTGAACAGTTTCAGTGAGGTTTATTGTTAGGAAAATTATCTATTAGGCATATTGTCTTTAAAATAAGGTTAATGCCAGCATGTTTCTCCCTCAGTAATCTATGAGAATCTCAGCACTTGTGTCGAACAATTCAGGGAAGAAAGAGCCACATAGGTTTCATTGTCAATGTTAGGACACAATGCATACTTTGAGTATCCTTAGTACTTTCTTCCATCAATATGGAAATCCCCCAAAGTGTACATTGTGTCTTTTTCTACTGTAAAGATGCAAATGATTCTAATAAGTGATCCGATATCCTCCACATCTGCTTCAGAGTTCTGTTTTCTCAATATCTCAAGGCAAGTATCCCTCTGCTTTGCAGATCTAGCCACTGAGGCATAAGTTTCATTTTATCTTCGTCCTTAGTGAAACTCAGGAAACCTGTGTCACACCACATTGATTTCCTTACAACTGGAGAAAAGAGTCGTGGTATTTTAAAGATTGGTCAACAATCAGCAACTTTCTTGTCTATTCGTTAAGCTCTTACTTGAAACAATAATCCTTACACACTAAATTTTGGGTTTTTTTCCACTTTCAACTTCTTAAGCAAACAAAAAATGTGAAGAGACACTCCACAGTTACGCATGAGTCTCTATGACTTAATCATAAAGTATAGTCTGGGCAGAGCCAAACGAGGTGTCGGAGGCTAAGAGAACTCAATGTTCTAAGGAGAACTCTATGTACTGAGTTTAGGGTTTCAAAATGCCTCCATTTGGGTGATTTCCCAGTCGTCTTCGTGAAGAATGCCAACATGGGTCCATCATTTGTGGTAGATGTTTGCTCTAGAAATAGACCCTGCTCACTGGTCATGGACAGTAACTTTTCTTTTAAAAATTCCATCTAAACTGGACCAATGAGAAGCACTTTATTTAACAAATGCTAGATGTTCTTTGTTTTAATATTTATGCTAGCTAAGTAACCACCTATCTCCTCAGAGCATCCATTTATTTCATTGTAGGATGATTTAAATAAGCAATCTATTTCCATTTCCATTCTAAATATTTTTGGATTAATGATAATATTCCTCTCACTTGATTTAGTTTGGATGATATTAAGCAGCAAAAAAATACTGATTAGTATCGGGAGGGGGGACAAAAACCTTGTGTGGGGGGAGGAGGGAGAGAATCTTTCTTTGTAGGCCAGGCTGAACTTTGTAGCCCTGGCTACCCTGGAACTCACTGTCTTCCTGACTCTGCCTAAGGTCCTGAGATTATAGGCTTACAGTACCATGCCATGCAAAGATAAGCTATTGATGGGTAAAGCTTCAAACTAATATGGAGACCTCTCTCATTGGGTACTAAAATACATGGGTTAGAGTGTAATACTAAGGTGGACTTCTGGCTGGATTGCTTAATAAGGAGGGCAGCAAGGGATAAAGGAAATAAGTGGCGGTAGAGAGGATGTGGCTGAGAAGAAAGTTAGAATCAACTGTTACAAAGATATCCACCGTAGGGCTAGCTCAGTCATAGAACACTTGCCTAGTATGTTCTGAGTTTAATCCCAGCACTGTAAAAAACAAAAACTCACAAAACTAATGTCATCAAAAGCAGATATTTGAGCCAGGCGTACATGGCTGACTCCTATAATCCTAACCATTCAGGAGGCTGAGATCTGAGGATCTCGGTTCAAAGCCAGCCCAGGCAGGAAACTCTATGAGACTCTTATCTCCAATAAATCACCAGAGAACCACAAGTGGTGTTGTGGCTCAAGTGGTAGAGCACTAGCCTTGAGCTGAAGAGCTAACGGACAGCGCCCAGGCCGAGTTCAAGCCCCACTACCACCACCACCAACAACAAAAAGCAGATATTTGTTGCAAGGGTAGAAAAGTAAGGAAACTACAAGAGTTGATGTTGGACATAAAATAACAGATGTGAAGGAATTTAGCTTACTCCTATGAACTTCTTATTTTTAAAAAGATACTGAGCTAAGGTGTGGTGCACATTATTGAATGGGAATTCTGAATTTACACCCCAGAATCTGATCCTATTCTCCCCATTTGTCTCCATGTATAAGTCAGGAGTCTTGCTTTCATTTGAAGGGAGGAAGGTGTTAATTTTACAAAAGTAAAAACATAAATAACATTTACAAGCGTCTCAAATACCAGCTGATAATAGTTGGCGTTTTTTAATCACTTCCAAATTAAGTTTTCCATAAGCTTTTAAAATTGCAAAAGTAGTCATTGGCTTCAGTGAGTTACCAGGTTTTATTTTCACCACTCCAAAAGGTATTTGGTTTGTCAAATTTGTCCATTTGGTAGACATTTGCCTTTTAAATAGCTAGTTCTTAATAAAACAAAATGAGCTTCCTAGCTCATTGTGGGACATTAATTACTCCAAGAGATCACTCAAACCAAATTACTGCCTGCCTTTTACAAGTAACTACTATAGCTTTTCTAAGCTCACATTCCTGGTGCATTAATCCATCCCTCTATCTTCTCAGGTTTGTGAATTTTCAGGAAGGCAGGGTAATTGAAAGAAGTGGGAGAATACCGCTGACTCCCTGAAATCACATTACTGAAAATTACATGCTTAAGACCCCCAAAATCTGAGCTTATTCCTTCAAGAAATCCTGCTTTTGAATCTCCTGGCTTTTTTTTTTTCATTATTGCCTACACAATCTCATGGTAAGTCTCAAACTCCATGTATCAGTTTAGTTCATTTATTAATAAAGGAGTAATAATAAGTAATAATAATAAAATAAGGCGTAATAATAAAATAAAAATAATATTTTAGGATGAGAAGAGAGAAATGGGTGTCAAAACAAATTTTACCTCTGATTTCTTGATTTAAGAGAGCACTGAGAACAAAATTTAAGTTGGGCAAATTAATATTTGTTCAGCATTCAACGAGAATTAAGTGAGCAAAAATCCCTGCCTTAACAGAATACACATTCAAATAGATACTCAAAATGTAAGTAAAAACTCAACAAGCTTCTTTTTCTTCTTACCCTAATGTTTAAGAAAAAAATAGAATAGGCATCTGAAAGAGTCTGACAGGGATTGAAGGAGAGGTATTATTACAGTTTGGATTGAAATGTCCCTCAGCGGCTATATTGAACTTGTGGTCATGAGCCTGTGGCATTATTACAAGATAGCAGGACCTTTAGGAGTTTGGCAAAGTGAGAGGAAGTTAGGTCATTAGAAGTATGTCCTTGAAGTGAATAATGGGACCCTACCCCTTTGCTCTTTCACTGCACTTCCAACCACTACGAGGTGAACAGGTCTGCTCTGCCACACACTCTTCAAATGATGTACCACCAAAGCAATTAGACGAAGTGATCATGTATGAAAACCTCTGAAACTGAACCAAACTAGAGCTTTGTTCTTCTTAAGTTGACTTTTCAAGGTATTTTGTCACAGAGATGGAAAGCTGATTACCACAAGTATTTTCAACTCCTAAAATCCAGAGAGACTGTAGACCACGGATTTGGCTTGCTCAGTAGCTTTGCAGTGTCACCAAGAACTCTGCTACCTTTTGTCCCCTGCTCTGCCTGCTGCAACATGAGCTTCATTCTCCAGCAGATACAAAACAGCTTCAAATGCCTCCCGGGAATTCATTTTTACCTCTTTAGATTCAGAAAGAGAACACATATTCTCCAAAAGTCCTAAGCTTAAGTCTGGATGAGCCCATTATTTTGGAAGGGAGTTGGACAATATTGTCAATTTGTAATCCCCAAATAATGTGAGGCCAAGTTTCTTCCAGCCTTCAGTAGTATTAAAAAGCACAGCAAAGTCAAGGCTACCAACTTGGCAGAAAATAATAGTAGACCAGTATTATTCTTCTTTCCCTATTTCTTTTCTTTCCTTCCTTCCTTCCTTCCTTCCTTCCTTCCTTCCTTCCTTCCTTCCTTCTTTCCTTCCTTTCTTCCTTTCTTCCTTCCTTCCTACTTTCCTTCCTTCCTTCCTCTTCCTAAGGGCAAAAATTGGGGCTTTAAAATCAGATAATCTATATTTGCATTTGATTCCCTAAGTGGGTAGACCTATTTATCATTGGCAAGCTTGGGAAATTCCCTGCAAAACAAGATAATAAGAGTAGAGCTTTCCCTTTGAGTATTCATGAATAAAATGAAAGAGTATTTTTTAAAACTTATAAATTAGACATTTTAATGTTTTTCATAATTAAATTTAATTTATTATTTTAAAAGTAGCTTTTTTAGATACAACCTCCAAACCCAGGGGAAGGTCTGTGCTTCTCAGTGGCAATAAATAGTCCTAGCCTATTGACGATCAAGTCTGTCTATTCCTTTTCCATCCTCCTCCATTTCTTTCTCCAGCTTTCCATTAAAGTTGTCTGGTGTGTTGGGTTTGCTCTCTGCTCTTTCTTCATTCGAATACCCTCATGTCTCAATTTCCTAACACTAATAATGTTACAGACCATTGGTTGCTTATTTTCTCTGAGACTGTGCATTATCTCTTACAAAAACAGTTCCTCTAATATAAGGTTATTGCAAAATTTAAAAAACACCAAGAAATGTTTAGAAAAAATAATGTTTGTAAATATGTTTGTTTATAAATACTTGTTAAACAAATTTCCTAGACCATTAACTTCTGTTTCTAGGTGCTCCTCTACACCCATTATCCTCAGATTAGGCCTTCTGATGGTATCTTCCAAGTGTTGGATAGATCTATCATATTTCTTGGACTTGTCTTGGATGGTTGTATGTTCTTTCTCTATAACATCTAGGCTGTCTTCAATCCCCGAGATTCGATCTTCTGCATGGTCTAACCTGCTGTCAAGACTTTCTACTTTGTTTTTTTAAATTTCTTTTCCTTCTAATTGGTCAGCTTTGATGGCTTCAAATTCTTTGTTGAAGCTTAAAACGAACTTCACAACTTTGGTGGAGGGGGCAGGGAGGATTGGGTGGGGGGGCAGGGGGAGGATGGGAAGGGATGGGAAGGAGAAACAAAGGAGGAGGCTACAATGCTTGATAAGAAATATACTCATTATCTTGCCCATGTAATTGTAACCCCTCTGTACAGTATTTTCACAATAAAAAAATTAAAAAATAAATAAATACTTGTTAAAATGTTCGTAAATACTTGTTTAGAAAAAAATATGTTTTGTAAATAACTTGTTTAGAAAAAAGTAATGTTTGAAAAAATACTTGTAAATATGTTTGTAAATACTTGTGAACTGAGCATATGTGCTAAGTTAATCTCATATATTGTTATGTATATGTTAGTATGGTCCATGTTAGAAAAATGAACCAATGGGAGTAATCAGAGATGAGTCTGTCCCCAAATATCCACAGGTTGGAGTCTACCGATTAGAGCTGGACACTTAGTGACCTAAAAAGTTGCCTTCTGCTCTCTAGTCTTTTTTCTGTAACTTCTCTGCAGTAGTCATTGTCCACTGTGTCTTGAATTTGTCTATCTTCAGGCCACTGTGTCATTTCCACTACCCGTGAACTCCATTGTCAAAATTCCTCCCAGCAGCCCTCAAGGGCCTTGAGTTTCACTGTCTCTACAAATTTTGGAAATCTTGCTTTCTTTAACCTCAGTCCTTGCTACTTGAAGCCTCCCTGATGGATAAACCCCTTCCTGCTGCTCCAGAAATCTTCACCCATCTCTGTATACTGCTACCACACAGACCTTGGTGCCTAGCCAATAGTAGTGCTGAATAGCTTCTTGATTGAATGGATGAGTAATTTCTCACCCTGTCCCTATTGTGCTCTTGGATAAAACACCTTGCCTGCCAGTCTCAGTTGCCTCAGCTACGAACAGAATATAATGGCATGAAGGTTCTCCCCAGGTGTGCTGTAAAGAATAAGCCAATGAGGGAAAAGCAATTTGAAAATGTAAAATGAAATGCTATATATAAGTGTTACATAATCAAAATCATTTCCCTCTGTATTATGTTTTATTTGGCTTTCTATCTTCAAATCCTTTGTGGGTTTCAGAATTTCACAGATGCAATAGCATCCACATTAGAACCTAGATTCTCTTGGGTAATAAACAATTTTGTGTATTATACCTCATGGCTCCTTTTCCCTGGCATGCTTACACGTGAATCTGTCATAATTTGAGATATTCATAATAACTAATGATATAGCTCATTTCTAAAGGATAAACCTTTTTTTCCCCACTCTTTGGCTGGCCAGTTATTATTCTAGTACTACCGCCTTAAGGGAACCAGCTCACATTATGTCTAAAATCCTGATGATGAGCATATGGTTCAGCTGCCCAAATCTTTTAGAAGCTTACAATAAGACCTTGAAAATGGTTTGGCATTTTGAAACACTGCTTGTTTTCTATGGCCTTGTCTGAAACTCCAGATCTTTCCTTTGCTTTCTTGTGATGTATGTGCTAGGAAGTTGCAACCTAGCTTCCTAGTTATTAAGAAAGATATGAATTAGCCCTTTGCACATGAAAGCAAAGCAATGCTAACCTAGGACGATATTTCAAGAAAGAAGTTGCCAATGTAAAACTAGATTTTCCTAGATTACCTCTAGTTCCTATAAAGAGGCTTTTGACTTTTAATATGGAGCAGAATACTTTTCCTAGAATAGTCTTTCAAGTTGGAAGCTCTTAGGAGGAAGAAATAGCAGTAATGTCACAGGGGTAGAGTGTTTGCCTAGCAAGTACAAGGCCATACATTTAATTCACAATACCATCAATAAATTCCATCAACCCATCTCTCAATCAATGAGTAAATGAGGGGGTGGGGGTGTTACCAATAGAGTGCCTTCTCTAAGCCTAGCTTCTCATTTGAACTTCATAGCAAGCTAATGAGACAAGCTCAGGCTTTACACTAATCCATTTGTGCAGAGCTTTATAGTAAGAAGTAGAGAGAAAATTTAACCTTCTTCCTATAGGATCCCCAAAGCCCGTACTCTTTGTATATCAAGAACTTTTTCCTGTTTTTATTCCATTTGTGATGATTATATGTCAACTTGACTCTACCATAGAATGCTCCATTATTTCTGCATGTGTCCATGGGGATGTTTCTAGATGAGTTTAGCATTTGAATAGATAAACTCAGTAGATTGCCCTTACCAGCAGGAGTGAATAAAAAACAAAAAAGAGCAAGGACAAATTCAGTTTTTTGCTTTGTCTTTGTCTGCTTGAGCAGGTACACTAGACACTTGCTGCCCTTGGAATGCCTAGTTTTCAATCCTGCAGAATAGGACTGAAGTTAAGCTGTGTGTGTGTGTGTGTGTGTGTGTGTGTGTGTGTGTGTGTGTGTGTGTGTGTGTGTGTGTGTGTGTGTGTGTGTGTGTGTGTGTGTGTGTGTGTGTGTGTGTGTGCGCGCTATTGCTTCAGTTACTCTGGAGAATTCCATTAATGAGTACACTTACCTCTTCTGGTAGATTCCTGATTCATTTGTCTAGCTTTGTACCAGGCTATCGTTTTCCAAGATCATTGTAGTCTTCCACCAGGCTTGTCCTCAGTGGTGTGTATTTATTTATATATCTGTAAGGACTGAGATTTGAACTCGGGATTTATACTTATAAGGCAAGTGGTGCTCTGCTGCTTGAACCAAATAGTCCCTTTTTTTGCTCTGGTTATTTTTTGATAGGGTCTCACTTTTTGCTCAGACTGACCTGGGCCATGATCCTCTTAGGTTTCCTTCCATAGCTGGGGTGACAGACACGCTTCCACTTTTTCCTTTGAGATAAGGGTCTCATGAATACTTTTACTCAGTCTGCCTGGAATCAGCCGCTCCTGATTTCAGCCTCCCATGTAGCTGGGGCGACAGGTATGAGCCACCAGTGTCTAGCTAGTCAATTTTTGAGAAGTTCTATGTAGCTTTTCTTTGGGGAATATATGCTAAAATTGCATGTTTAGGGGAATAAAAACTACCATTCTCTACTCATTTGTTAGCAATGTAACTCTCAAATGGGAAAGTTGCTTTGGTATTCAAATATAGTGAGATAGCATTGTTTTGTGGGTGGTTATATTATCTGAAGACACTGAAATCTACAACAAAAAATACCTCGTTTCTTGGTAATCATTTTGTTGGAAAAGATAGGAGGTGGGTCAAGGGGAAGGAGGTAGACAAAATTTAATGTGTATCCTACAAAATTAACAAAAGTGAGGGGAGGGGCAGGGTTGGAATAAATGGTGAAGAATGATTTTTAAAAAAGGCGGGGGGTGACGTTGATCAAGATGATTACATTCGTAAACTGATTTGTTGAATGGTAACTCCTTGGTACAATTATTTGAATAATAATAAAAGAACTCCCGCAGTAATGTACTTACGTATACTCACGTAACAATTAAAAGCTAAAGAGGAGGAAAAAGGATATGTTTTTCTAATATTGTGATTTTTGTATTATGTTGATTTTTATTACCTTTTTCTCCTTCAAAGTATCTGCTAATTTTCTGGTTTACTTGCAAAAATTATCTTATTGTATACAAACACCATACTACAGTTTGCCAAGAACACTTACGTGATTATTTTGTAGTCAATGTAGCAATTAATACTTCAACATGTCTTTTCATTAGTTATGTCTCCCACCTCTGGAATGGCTCAAAGTATCACTGCAGTGTTATACATGGGAAACTAAGATATGAAAGTCGAATGACTTTCCCAAGTTCTCAGAATGAATCTGTAGCAGAGCTAGTATTAGACTCTGTGCCTTTGATGAGAATTTAGAAATTTCTGTTTCTTTGTTAAGATACTTTTCAGTCATCTTTAAATTGAGCATAATTTTTAAAGTAAATCTATGTTGAAAGAGCTGATGGGAATGAAGGAGAGGGAAAAACACTATTCACTTAGAATTTTCCTCTAGAGGGCTGGGAAGGTAGCTCAGTGGTACAGCACTTGCCTTACATGCCTGAGGCCCTGGGTTTGATTCCTCAGCACCACATAAGCAAAAAGAAAAAAGCCGGAAGTGGCGCTGTGGCTCAAGTGGTAGAGCACTAGCCTTGAGCTGAAGAGCTGAGGGACAGTGCCTAGGCCCAGGGTTCAGGCCCCACAAACAGACCAAAAAAAAAAGAATTTTCCTCTAGATCTACTTCTAGAACTCTTCCTAGTTAGGTGGTATGTTACCATTAACAGCTTCCAAAACACTCAGTAATTGAACCAGGATGCTAAAGAGTGCTTTTTTCCTATTTCCATTTATAGGGGGATAAGAATCCAATGAGATAGAAATTGTATGTGTACAGACTTGTTTGAAGTACACTATTTTCCCATCTCCCTCGCTTTCTTTTTCTTTTTGGCAGTTAACACTATTCTAAATGCAATGTTATCTGTAATGCTTTGTAACTATTACCATGGGGTCCCCTTTGAGCTGCTAAACACAGTAGGCCTATCTTGCCAGCTGTTTTATGGCCAAAGAAGTGAGGGTAAACAGAGGTTAAGTGACTGCCAGAAGCAGTCACCACTACAGCCACTCAAATTAGAACTCATGACTCCTACCATTCAACGTTCAATTGTAATTTAGAGAGCTCTAAAATATTTGAGTCAGAGAGAGATGAAGAGCCTGTAGGAAAATTTGCTTCCTCTCCACAAAGAGACAAGCGTGCATCCCTGCTTTCCCCTGACTCTTCTCATTTATAGGCCACTTCACAAACTTCATCCCTTTGAGTGAAATTTCATGACATAGATTGCAGCTAAATAAGTGACCTCCACATCTATACTTTCATGGTTTTCTGTTTATTTCATACAGATAATATTAACATTAGTTCTTGGACTAGGAACAAATCTAATTTTCCTTTGGAGATGATCAGGATGGCTGAAAGGCAAAGGAATGTTATGGGATCTGGAAACCATATAGTTGACTACCAAATGCCCAGGTGTGTTGTCTTGTGTCCAAGTGATAAAAGTCCTTTGGAAAATGAATTACAATGAAAGATGGTATGCTAATTAAATATAGCCCAAATGTGTTTATTTTCCATGCCATCCATTCTATAAGGGAAAAAAATGTTAGAACTGTGCACATCTGAAACAAATGACAGATCTTAGAAATCAGGACATGAAAGTCACCTGTTTAATTCTTATTTCACAAAAGACATTTCTTTTATTTCCTGCATCTAATGTAAATACTACCATCAATACAGCCATCAGCCAGGGCTTGGTTCCTATTATTGAGGTGATTCTGAAGGTTGTTTTATTTTTCCAGTGCTGGTGATCAGGAGCTTGTCACTGATAAGCACATTTTCTACCACTAAACTACACCCTCAGCCCTTCAACTATGATTTTTACAATTTTATTTTATTGTAAAGATGAGTACATTACTTGTCGATCAATTTTACCCCTTCCCTTGTTGATGTCCCAGTATCCCTTCCCTCCTCTCCCACCTCCCACATTCCTCCCCTCCCCCATCCTCCTCCCTTGAATATGACTTTTTAAAATAATCATTAGCATTTGTGTAACACTTCCACGGGATGTGAATAAATACTGTAGGCAGCTTCTCTAGTTATATTCAGGAATGTGGAGGACAAAAATGAAAGGCAATACATTTCTTCCATAATTTCCTAGTAATTCTAGACAAAGATGAGGTTTCATGATAAGTCTTCAGTGCGGAGGCTTGTGGGTTGTAGAACAGATGAAAAGTGCTGAAGTTAGGATTCTGAATGTCCCCTGGAGATCCCTATGTTGAAGGCTTGTTTCCCCTGCCTGTGGTGCCATAGGTCAGTGATGGAATCTATAGGAAGTGGGGCCCAGGAACAGAAAGGGCCTTAGGGGGCATGTTTTGAAGGACATATTGGAAAAATCATCTCTCCTCCCCTCTCTCTTTTAATCTTGGCTACAACTGATGTGAGTAGCTTTTTTCTACCCAGAGCTCCTACCATCTTGTACTTTGTTGCCACAGGTCCAAAGAGGTCAAGCAACTGAGACCTCTGAAACTGAGCCCAAACAGACATTTCCTCCTTAAAAGTTGATTTTCCTTCAATATTCTATCATAGCAGTAGAAAGCTGATTGTCCCGCTGCTAGAACCAAGGTAACAAGTAGAGTCCTCCAAGACTTTTGCTTGTCTGGCACTGATAGCCCTGTCTCTATCCTAATCCCATTCCTTATCCTCACATGGAAAGACACCTCAATATACTATTCAGAAGCATGATGGGACCCAGTCCAGAGCTCACCTAATAGGCTGGCCCTTTACCTTCTCCCTGGTGACTTCATCAGAATCTTCTCATGAGAGGTCAGCTATGATAATTAAAAAAAAAAAAAAAGCTTATTTATTTTTCTTGTGTTATCATGGAGCTTGGACTTAAGGCCTGGACGCTGTCTCTGAGCTTTTTGTGCTCACAGCTAGTGTTCTACCACTTGAGCCACACGCCACTACCAGCTTTTTGGTAGTTTACTGGAGATAAGAGTATCACAGACTTTCCTGCCCAAGCTGGTTTCAATCCGGGATCCTCACACCTCAGCCTCCTGAGTAGCTGGGATTATCGGCATGAGCCACCAGCACCCAGCAAGGCAAGACCTTTTGAAGGCCAGGTGCTGATGGCAAGACTACAGGTAGCGCTCTCACACTTGCACATTTGCTACACCTCAAGTCCTTTCAGGACTTCTGGGGTCTGAGCCTGACAATGAGTGGAAGGGGGCAGCGTGGGACCTATGCTGGTGAATGTCAGGACATCAGGAATCTTGGCTCCTTTCCTGTTGCCCACTCCTGCGGTCCCGCCCATAGGCCTTTGGCTGTTAGTTCCACGGCAGGTGCATTTCCAGGCAGAGAGAGGCCCTGTCCACGAAGATGCTTCTCCCGGGCATCAGCCGACCGAGAAGAGAGCCACGGGAGCCGCCCCCCCGCGGACCGCCCCCCGCAGGACACCCGCCGGAGGAGGGGAGCGGGCGGAGGAGGAGACTTTCCGCGGAGTCCCGCGTCCCGGAGCTCCCGCTAAATCCCCGGAGATGCCGCCGCCGAGCGCTCCCCCCGCCCCCGCCCAGGGCCGGGCAGGCCCCGCACGTCGGGGAGATGACCCTCGGATGGAGATCGGAACCTTTCCCAGGGAGCCAGGAGCTCTCCGTCTCCGGCCACGGTCCTCCACCCGCAGCCCGGCGGCACGGCCGGGGACGCGCCGTCTCGGGGTCCTCGGCTCCTTCGGGGCCGCCGGGTTCCGCGCTTCCACCACCCGACTGTCATCCCGGTCTCCGTCCACCACTGGGCCCCCGGCTCCACGGCGCGCCGACGGGCTACAGCTCGGGGCGGGGTGGGCGTCCTGCCTTCTCTCAGCGCCGGACCCTCCTGCCGCGCGGTCCAGAGCCCGCTGCGAACGGCCCGGCGGCGCCGGCCAGCGGCCGCCACACTTCGCAAAAGACAACCTGCAACGCCGCGGCCCGCTCCCCGGTCCGCCCTCCTCCGCGGGCGATTGGACAGAGACTGCAGGGCGGGGCCGAGAGCTAGGCACCGCCTGAGGCTCTGGAGACCACACGGTTGGCTGTTAGGCTCGCCAATCACAGGCTGATGAACACCACGCCCCTCAAGGGCCGGCCGGAGGGTGGCCCCGCCCCAGCGGCGGCCCCACCCCCCCGGAGGTGGCCCCGCCCCCGGCTCCGCCTCCCTGCCGAGCCTGGTCTTCCACAGCCCGGCGTTCCGCCTCATTCGCTGAGCAGGTCCTTGAATTGTCAGCGCGCTCGGGGCGACTGCGGAGTCGGGCGGCCGCCGGGCTTGCCGTGTTCCCCCTGAGGTGCCCGCTCGGGCCAGGGTGCGCGGACCCTCCGGGACGTGAGCGATCGGCGGGGGACAGCTTGGGGCTGCGGACCCGCGGCAGGGCTCGGCCAGGAGGGTGAGTGGTCGCGCGGCGCGGGGCGGCGGGCGGCGGGCGGCGGGCGGCGGGCGGCGCGGACCCGGCGCGGCCGGCGCTCGTCGGTCCTTCCGTCGGAGCGCGGCGAGGGCCGGGCCGGCGCCTCCGCTCCCCAACTTCTGGCTGCCGAAGCTCCCCTCCTCGGCACCGCGTCCGCAGACGCGCACTCGGCGCGGCCGCCCACCCTGTCAGAGCCGGGGCGCGCCCGGGACGGCGGGGTCCGCGCCCGGGAGCTGGCCGCGGTGCCCGGGAGCTGGCCGCGGTGCCCGCCCGGGCGCGGGCGGCCGTTCCTGCATGGCGAGCCCGCGGGTCCCTCGGACCTCGCCGGCCCCGAGCCTCCGCGTCGCGACACCCCGCGCCCGCGGGGATCCGCAGGCTGGGCGAGCCGGGCGCCGGGCTCCGGGGCGCGGGGAGCCCCAAGGGCTCTCGGGGCACCGCGGCGCCCGGGGGCGTGAATGGACAGCGACCGCAAACTTTACGGAGTCGCCGCCGCCGCCGCCGGGAACCCGTTCGGCGCGGGAACCCGCGCCCCTCTTGAGGGGCTCGGACCCCACCAGCCACCCTCGAAGTGCACCCGAAAAAACACAGCTCCCTCCGGGGGATCTGGATCGGTAACGACGCCCGTCCTGGAGAGCCCGACCCGGGACGGTGAGAGGGGCCGCCGGCCCGGGGGAGTGGAGTGTGTGCAGCGGTGAAGTTGTGGCGGGAGCTGGCAGACCCAGGGCGCAGCGGACCCCGCGCGTCCGCGCGCGTTCCCAGCCCATTCATTCCCGCCCCGCCCCGCCCCGCCCCGCGCGGAGTAAACACGGACTCCCCCCTCCCTCGGAGCCGGCCGCTTCCGAGGTGCGCACCCACTATAATGCAGGGTAGTGTTTCCTCGCCGATTCTCGTGTGCCACCGGTGGGAGTTTTATTGATTTCCTGGAGAGGAACTTGGGTCCAGAATTTGGGAATGTTGAGATCTTTGCCAATGTGTGTGTGTGTGCGCGCGCGCGCAGGGGTGTGTTTATGAATGTGTAAAATTGATAGGTGAATGAGATAGAAATATATCGGGGGGGGGTAGCCTTGAACTTCCCCTTGGCACCGGACCCCGAGCTGTGGAGGGTGTATATGGAAGCGTGTCTGCGTCCGTCTGGCCTGTCTGGGTCAGCGTATGTCCATGAACTTTATGAGCTTTCAGTTCAATACGTCTCGGTGCGGATTCCGCGTTCCTGTTTTACAGCCCAGCAGCCGCCAGCCAGCCCATCTGTTAAAACACAACATGTACACTTCAGCCAGAGCACCGGGGTGGAGCCTGGGTAGAGGGCAGCCCTTAGCAGAAACAGCATGTTACAAACAAAGCCTGTCTCAAGTTCTATTTTCTTTACTATCTGGCCTGATCTTGCATTTGGCAAGTAAAAAGAGACATTCTTTAATGTCTCTAGAAAGGACAAACTGTGTCTTGTGAAATAATTGTAGCTATGATTGGAGTGGAGGGGGAGCTTCTAGGAGAAAAATATAATCCCTCTAGAAAAAAAAGAGTGTCTCATGGCCCTGCAGCACTGGTTTACTGCCTTGCAGTAGCATGTATATCAGACACTCTTCTTATTTTGCTTCTTAACACAGTGCATTAAAACTGAATTGTTTTGCACCAAAAAAAAACAGCCCACTTTAATAGAAGTAAACAAAGCTTTATTGCAGAGGAGAGTTAAGGCTGTCTTAGTAATTCTAATGAAGTATGCTTTTAGGAATTTATGACTTGAGCATAAATTCATTTGTAGCCTAACCACTGGTAGAAATGGTTCACAATATAGTTTTAAAATAATAAAAGCGAAGCCTGGCACGGGTAGCTCATGCCTAGAATCCTCATTACTCAGGAAGCTGAAATCTGAAGATCGCAGTTCTAAGTTCTTTCCCCACCCCCACCCCGGGGTGGGAGGGGCAGAAAAGTCCTCATGAGACTCTTATCTCCAATCAATTACTCAAAAAAGCCAGAAGTGGCGCTATGGCTCAAGTGGGAGAGCGCTATGCTTGAGCACAAAGAGGCCCATGGACAGCGCCCAGGCCATGAGATCAAGCCCCAGGACCAGCTATATACATATATATATATATATAATTTATATTATATGTAATATATTATATATAATATTTATATATAAATGCTTTATCACAAAACTGATGACTAAAGAGGTATGGGAGGAATATAACAGTTTAACAAGTTCCTACAGCCAAGTGACTGATACTTTAGTAAACTATAAATTCATTTAATAACAGTTACTTTTAGTGACAATGAAGGCAGTAGTTTTGAGAAGTTTAGTTGGTATTTTCACAATAATTTTATGTTCACAATTACATTTTAATAGTAATGTTTATTATATGTGAAAAGAATAAGCTAGTGCAGTTTTAAGAACTCATCTCAATATGTATTATCTACACTTTTATGATATAAAAATATTTGGGGGGCAAATAGGCAAATCTTTAATATGTACAAGTCTAGAATTGGGGTGGGCTATGTAGACACAGTAATTCTCCTGCCTTGCTAAGAATCATCCAGATCAACCAGGTTAGTTGTTCCTTAGACATTCAATTCTTGGATTGGATTCTAGTCCTGGACATTCAGTTCTTGGGCCTGGGGTGGCACTTAAGAACCTGCATTTTGAGCAAGTTTCCCAAACGAATCTTGATATCAGGTAACCCCTCATCATATTTCAAGAAACACTGGAACGTTGTTCTGATAGAAAAGAACATAGTCTGTGAAGTGATTTAACAAATAATTGTTCAGAAATTTCCAGGTGGCGTTTACTGGCCTTGTGAAATTTATAGGTAATGCATTAACTCTCCTTCTTTAACAATGGGTTCTTTTTGTCCTGTGTTTGGAAGCTGCAACTCTTCCTGTTTCAGGGTTGCCCTAATTCTAAGGGAGTCTTTGGAGAAGCAAAATAGTTTAATACCCCTCCCTCGTCTTGGCCCCTCCACTCCTTCCCTCCCCCCATTTTTGATCCTGGGATGGTTGGATGGGTTCCCAAGATGCCCTGAGATGACTTAGTCAGCCCTAACACATTTGTTGGGGATATTTCCCTGGAGGATAGGAGAAGAGGCACCTTTTTCTCTTAAAAACAAGCAAAACTCTCACAGTTTGGGGGCAAGAACCAAAGTATACACTTCACCTGGGAAAACACAGACTCAGCAAAGTCCTAGGAAACTAGTCCTAGCAGAACTAGTTGTGCTGTTGGCCAGCGACTGTCTCGGGCTGTCCCCTCATGAGCTCATAGATACTCTTCTGAAAGTAACCTTAAAATGTATTTTGAGATGTCCAAGTAATGAGTGGATTTTCTCATTGTAAAAGAGAGATGGATTTAAAACGGATTGCTACTTCTCTCACTGGAACCATTATGAAGTGTGATCTATTCATTATTGCCAATTAGCGTTTTTCATGTATCCTTTGATACTGGCATGAAGACTCTGGTTTTCCTTATTTTAGACTGGTATAATTTTCCATGTAAGAGTCCTACAAAAGGCTTGAAAAAGAAAGGATCTATCAGCAGTTGTCCTTCTCTCTGCCATTCAAGTACCTAAATACCTAATGACTTCTCAGAGGTCAGAAGTGTCCAGAAATCAGCTTCCCTGATACAGAAGCTGAGGCGCTCAACTGAGATGGTTCCAGACCATTGATTGGATCATCACTGGGATTTTTACAGAGAAAACTTCTTGGCAAGCATGTTGGTAGGTCACTTATGTCAACAATCCTTTGAGGACGATGCTTTTTTCTTTTCCCTACATTGTTCCACATGAATGAACTGCAACCACAAAAAGCAAATATTTAGATTTTTGTCTTTTATATTGAAAGATGACACCAATAACTGAGAGGTTGAACTTACATTTTGAATTGTTTTTTACTTAGCATTGTGGTGATATCATAGAGTTATACTTAGTCATTCATATGATCTACAATTTCTTACCCTTTCAATATTTTCTTATATAGGATGGCGACCTTGTGCAGTTTTCTTTATAAAGTTAATCACCTTCTATGATAGTTGGTTCAATGGCTCTGACCTTAAACAGCCAACCTTGACCTAGAGAGGCAAATAATTTACCAAAGGTCACAGTGCACAATTCTAGCAAAGCCTACGTGAAGAATTCCTTGATTTACATTTTAACCCTGTACTATTTTGTTCATTGGTATGTTGTGCTGCTAAATGTTTTACACTGGCAAAATAGTTACATTTCATTTGCCCAGCTTCTGTAGAATTTGATAGATGTAGAACATTTGAAGGGCCTGAGGTATACCACAGCCCCTGATCGTACAATGGCACTGATTTGTGCAAGGTTTAAAATAACTACAGTAGCTTGCTGCTTTTCTTGAAACTAGGTCATAGGTCATTGCAAGCTTCTATGCAACAATTATAACTTTTCTTTTGGCCATGGCATATTTATGATATCTTGACTTTCATTTAGTAAATTCTTCTCAATGTTTTTTACTCTACTTTCCTTTCCCTTGTTCCGATAGACCATTTGTTAAAAAAAAAAAATCAAGTCAATCTGATCTATTAACAGGACTTAAATTTTAGCCATTTTAACTATTGCTTTTCTAAAATGGCCCTTCAAGCTCCCACCTTCACTAGAGTTACTAGTGTCCAGAAATATCTTCTCATGGAGAACAATATTGAGCTAGAAAAGTTTCCCTCTGGCTTTAGCTTTGTGGATTCAATGACAAATAACTGTAGTAAGAAAAAAGAAGAAGGTAACAGATGATATTGAAGTCATATTGATAGGCGTATCGTATGAGCTATCCCTGGCTTATAGTGTCAGTAGGAAATTTAAGATCCAGATGAATAAGTAACAGATGCATTCATCTGTGGCCTAAGAGGCACTCCTAATACAAGTTGAAAAACATAACTGAACACACCAGATCCTGCGTTACACAAGAAAAACAAATGTTAAGCTCTGAGAAAAGAACTGGGCCAAAAGTGAGGGGTCAGAGCCGGGAGGGGAGGGTGGGATGGGACACATGTGGGAAAGAAATACCTCCAGTAGAAAGCCAGACAGGACGGTAAGAAATTTATAGAGGTGTGGATGATTTGGGGTTTCTTGGGGTCATCGATTCTGTTTTATATTGTCTTCACAACCCACTCACCCTGCTTGCTTTAAATAATTTATTATAGCAGCAGGCCTTCCCCTGGTTGCTTTCCTTTTTTTTTTTTTTAATAACTTTTTCCTTCTCATCGCTAGATCTAATCAGAGGCATATATAATAGTGTGGCTGCTCTTGAGTACTTAGGAAAATCTGTGATCAATATCACTACATCATAAACCCATGGCTGTTCTGTTCTATTTTGCAGTGTTTTCTTCCCTGCTGTATTAACTTGATATCTATGGTTTAAACAATATTTTTTCAATCTTTGCACAATGAGACTCTGGTCTTGTTCTTCTTGGCTATAGCCATCTTTTCAGTAATCCATCATCAGACCACCATTGATCTAATGATGTATTTATTGCTTACCATTGCAACACTGGCAAGAAACCCAGTTTGGTTCTAAAAATTTGATTAAAAAGAAATCAAGTTTTTGCAAGGCATAACCATCCAATTATGTTAGGAGCTGCCAAGTGTATTTTATGCTAAAATATACACACATATTTCAAGTGAGCAAAATGTGTTCTTTTTGAAGGCTTTTAAAACTTTTTTTGCTAGAAAATAAATAGAACAAGAATTCCTTGTACCTGGAAAAAATTATGAGTGTATTTCCTCAATCTAGTCATAGATAAAATATAGTACTTTTTAAGATTATACTCATAAATGCTAACATGAATATAGTTATCTTTTTAATTGACAATAATAAAAACAAAAGTGATGAGAGCCAGTTCCCAGTCCTTTAGCAATCTTCTAGATAATAATTGCAAAGCAAAATTACTTAACACATATTAATTTAGTACCTGCCAGAAATAGTACATTTCTCCTACTTAGCTAACTCAAAAAAAAAATCAATTCAAGTAGTAGCACTAGCACCTTTAGGGAGTTTTTCCAGGTCCCCTTTGGCCTGGTATCCTCTCAGGAAGAATCTTTTATTTTATATTCTCCTTTCTAATCTAGGAACCCTGGAGGGTGGCGATCACATTGTTCATCTCATAGTTTCTCAAGAAACATCTCATAGTTACTCACTAGTGCTACTTTGTAGCACTAGAGGCTACAAAGAATCACAAGTGAACATCTGTGGTGCCTCCAAAGTACATATATTAAGATATCCACCAAAGCCTAAATCGTAGCAGTATCTAAATCGTAGGTAGGGCTAGATTTTTGATTTTAGTATCAGTCTAGAACTTCTAAGGACAACCATCCCATATCCCACCCATATTTGAAATCCCTTTGCTTCGTTCCTGTCTTGCCTCCTTCTCCTACTCCTTTCCCATGTGTCTTTTTCAAGGATACCTTTCATTCCCTCCTTGTCTAGGCCAACTTGCTGGGCTGTTCTTTTGTTCACATTCCCCTTGTTATGGGCAGCTGATACTCGGGTCCTACTTGGAGACTTGGGACCGTCTCATTCTTGTATCTTCTGAGCTGCAAATGGCTTGGTTCCTTTCACCATGCAGTACGGGTGGCCAAGTGCTGTGTTAGTGTGAGATTAGGGAGCAACTGAGGAGCAATATGATGCTGGGTTGAGAGGCTGTTGAAGTCTAAAGCCCAGTATGTTGGGGAAACTTTATATTTTATGAAGATAATTGCAATAGATTTTTAGTTCAGAAGCTTTTAAAGTCTTTTTATGTCATCTTTTAAAAGATCATTTACTTTTGAACTAGCATATATATGAATATGAAACAATTTCATATACTATTTCCATACATGCATAGAGTGTATTGATAAAATCACCCCTTTAAAATTGGGCTTTTATTCTGTTTGGGGTTTTTTTTGAGCTGGTACTAGGGCTTTAAATTAGGGCCTTTTGCTCTCTCATTTGGTTTTTCAACTGAAGGCTGGTGCTCTACCACTTGAGTAATACCTTTGCTTCAGGATTTTTACTGGTTAATTGGAGATAAGAGTCTCAGCTTTTTTATGTTGTTGTTTTTTTTTGGGGGGGGGGTGGTTGGCCTGGACTGTCTTTGAACAATGATTCTCAGATATCATCCTCCCAAGTAGCTAGGATTACAGGCATGGGCCATAAATCTGTTTTCCAGGAAGCTTTTTCAACTTACTCATGTTTTCCATATGGGCTGATAGCTAATATAAATATTCATTCCAGGGACCTGCATGCCTGAAGTCATGTACCATGTATCTAGGTAGTTTATAGTTCAACTGAATTAAGCATAACTACATGGAATTAAAACCATTAAGTATTAAATCTCGTGGGCTCCTCAAGGATGCAGATTAAGGACCTCAGTTTTCTCCTCATATGTGTGAAAAAGATAGGTTAGAAAATGGAGTGATTCAGTCTAAAAGAAATTTAGATGATCAAGGCCACAGAGAAGATGAACATTCATGGATTAAGTCATGAATTCGAACACTGATTTCATAGACAAGGATCATTTGTTTTCAGGGCATATCCCAAGGTCTTCTTTTTATTTTGGATGTAGGGGCAGGGATAGACTCAAGAAGGGCAAGCTAGGTGCTGGTAGCTAGGATTTCGCCTGTAATCCTAGGATTAGATCTCAGGAGGCTGAGATCTGAGCATCATGGTTCAGAGCCAGCCCGGGCAAGACAGTCCATGAGACTCTTTATCTCCAAAAAACCACCAGAAAACTGGAAGTGGTGCTATGGCTCAAATGGTAGAGCACTAGCCTTGAGCAGATGAGCTGAGGTACAGCGCCCAGGCCCAGAGTTCAAGACCCATGACCAACAAAAACAACAACAAAAAGAAGGGCAAGTAAGGATGCAAAAGCAAGCATCTGTGGGGCAAATCCACCCATCCTCTTTCCTGTAACCAGTGGACATTCCTCCTGTGGTGTATTGCTTTGCATTTTCTCAAATCTTCTTTTCAGTGTCCTTACCAAACTGTTTGTGCCTACACTTTGCACACGTGCCCCACAGTAGAGACTCTCAGCCGATCATTGTCATCTCTTCACCTTTCAAGTGTCCCTAATTTCAATGCTTCTCAATTCAATCCCCACCATCTAATGTTTTCTTTATTCCATTACCCCTTCTTCTCAGGTAAGAAGTCTTACTTTATCAAAGCTCTGTGGCAATCACTGTCACCATTGATCACTTCCCTGAAATAGCAACTGCATTCTTGACCATTCTCAAAAGACTTTCTTTTAACACTCCAATGAGTTTTTTTTTCTGATGAGATATTACATGCTTTGACAGCCTTATACAGTGAAAAAGTAATTAGCCTCACAAAACCTCAATTTTCACCAACCTTAGCCCATACTTTCCAATGATGGACCACACTACCCCCACCCAATCATACTTATTGTCTCCTTCTCACTTGCCTGTGATTAAGGAACATGATCACAAGGTTCCACTGACCATATATATATATATATATATATATATATATATATATATATATATATATATCTCAACTAAAGAGGCAAAGCTTTCCACAGAAATCAAGAGAAGTGCACACAGAAAAGGAAGAAGGGCAGCCCTCCTCATTTCTTTAAAAAAATAAGACGTAGACTAATACATCTTTTGTTTATTCTTAATTGTTGTACTCACTAGCCACAACGCATTGCTCTGTTTTTTGTTTTTGTTTTTGTTTTTGTTTGCCAGTCCTGGGACTTGACCTCAGGGCCTGGACCCTGTCCCTGAGTTTCTTTGCTCAAGGCTAGTGCTTGACCACTTGAGCTTGCTCTTTTGAGTCTGGGTTCTTTTCAGAATTATTGCCAGCAAATTTCAGTTTTTTCTTCATTTGTTTTACTTAATTTTTTTGTTGGGGGTTTGTCAGTTGTGGGGCTTGAACTCTAGGCTTGGCACTGTCCCTGCACTCTTCAGCTCAAGGCTAGTGCTCTAGCACTTGAGCCATAGTGCTGCTTCCAGTTTGGGGGTGGTTAATTGGAGAAAAGAGTTTCATGGACTTTCTTACCTATGCTGGCTCTGAACTGCAATCCTCAGATCTCAGCCACCGGCGCCCGGCTTTGTTTTACTTAATTTTTATCTTTCATGTTTCAAGTTGTTTTTTTCTGAACCACCTAGTAAGGTTGTATTTTTTCTAACCTTTTCATATATTTTTCTACAACCTTCCTCTCCTTGGCAACATCTCATTGCTAGATACCATTCTCACATTGAATGAATGTCCACTTTTGCTGCAGATTACTAATGAAGACATTAAGTGAAATCCTGATAGTGACCCTTTCAGGAACGAAGGCACCATTTACTATTCTGTTTTAATTAGGATCTCTTAGCAAATTTTCACTACATAAAATATTCATCCCATTTTTTTAAGTAACGTGTCTCAAATACTGTATGAAATTATGAAATCTGTATGCATTACACTTTGCTCTCCATTATGTGCTAAATTTATAATTCTGTAATTTTCTTGTAGGAAAATGCATATTAGACCGGAATGGTTAATTTGGTTTCAAGCCATATTTTTTATTATTGTGAACCATTAGGCATTTACATAATCTTTCATTGGACTTAATTTCCAATCTCCTCCATCAGTTCCCCAAGCAAGAATCCTATTCTACCTCTTCCATCTATGATTTTTTTTTTTTGGTAAAATGAGTACTTTCTAATTACTGATCTCTTAATATTTCACTTCAAAAAGTGCCTACATAGGGAATGAAGTAGCCAATATACTCTGATAGTGTTTTGGTTTGTTTGGACTGCCATAACAAAATAGATTAGTTAAGTAATTAACACATGAAATGTATTGTTCACAGTTCTGGAAGCTTGAAAGTCCAAGATCAAGATGCTAGCAGATTTGGTGTGTGGTGAGGGCCTTCTTTCTAATAGATGGGCCCTCTTCACTGTAGTTAGTGTCTTATGACAGAAGAGGCTAGCTAGCTGGCTAAGGTATCTTTGTATAAAAGCACTAATCCCCCTAATGTCTGAAGACAGAGCCTCATGTCCTTTCTCAAAGTTCCCACTTTCTAGTTTTGTCCCACTGGGGATTAGGTTTCCATGGAAGGATTTGGAAGTAATACACACATTCAGACCATAGTAGATGGTTTCCTTCTTCCTTCTGATTAGAAACTCCAGTACTGTACGTCTTCCCTGAAGCTTTTTTCCTACTTAGTACTCTTGTCCCACTTGAATATGAAACTACTCTTGCTCCTTTAACATCTCTCCTGTGCTCAGGTTTTGTGATGGTACTGTATGATCTCTACTGAAACTCTTGTAATACGGTAAAAGTCTGAGTTGGCAGGGGAAAAAAACGAACTGGAAAAGTATGTTTCATTTAGGTCTCCAGAGAACAGATGTCCCAGACAGGTGCATGGTAAACATAAAAGTTTTTAGATGGGTAGAGAATCCACAGAAAGCATGTTATCCTGACTACACATGTCAGAGGGCCTCTTCCTACAATTTTTAGGGTGTTTCTCCATGAGTTTTTCTTAATGTCTATCCCAGTGTTGCAAATTACAAGGCTAACTTATCCTTGTCCCTGGTTTCTTAACTTTAACTGAGCTAAGTCTAGCGCTAGTCTTAGACTGTTCTCAGAGAAAAAGAAATGAGTGATTTATCAGAATGGGGATGTTTACATGAAGATTATGTGATGCACTTGCTAGGAGATATTCTGCATATGAAACAAAAAGACCTCAAGTCAAATTGATATACATGGTAAGGAAATGTATTATCTCCTGTGAAATAGAGCAGGACTGACTGATCTACTGACACAATGGACATCACCAAGGATGCAGATTCCTTTCATCTCTGTTGTCCTCAGAAGTTTCCCTTACTCTAAGGCTAGTTCTTTTCATAATGTCAACATGGCTACATTTCAGATGTCAGTTGCAAACATGAGAGTATCTACAACACAGAAAATAAAACCTCTTCTCCTATTTTAAGCTCTCCTTTGAAAGAATACAAAAATCTTACTAAGATTCCCAGAGGACTGAGTGTTCACTCATTGATCCGAATTGTTTCACTAACCCATCTCTCAGTCATTGACTAACAAGGAATCCTTGCCTGAGAGAGAAGGTGAACTTGAACAAAATTGAGATTCTGCTAGCAAAAAAATGTGTGTGTGTGTGTGTGTGTGTGTGTGTGTGTGTGTGTGTGTGTGTAGGTGTAGGTGTAGGTGTCTGTCTATCTGTCTGTCTGTCTGTGTCTCTTGTTGTGTGAAAGATAGATGTTGGCAACTCTAAATGTCTACTACATGTTGCGGCTTGTAAAATGATTACAAAACTCCCCCACACCCCCATGACTGCTGTGTAGTTGGTAGCTACTGCTGAACTGCTACAATTGGCAAGGCCTAGTCAGAAAGAAAGAAAAAAAAGCTACAATGCAGACTAATTAAGAACAGTGAAATGAGCCAAGATCAATAATTATTCTGATTAGAGCCACAATAAACCCTAATGAATTTGAATGTACTAATTTATGTCTGTCTGTACCCAATAAGTGTATGATCTTTACAGAATCAAAAAGGTTAAAATAATTTGCTTACTTCCCAATAATTCTACATTTTGAATATATTATTTTACAGTATAGGTCTATATAAAATTTGTATTAATTTTATTTCAGTATCATAGTGTTAACAAGACTGATTTTTACTCATAACTATAACTGACTTTTATTTATTGGTTATCCTTTTATAAATTAGGACCTAAGCATCCAATAGGAGCTAGTAATCTATTTAGGTCACACAACTGATTATTGGCTAAGATTTGGACTTGAGTTCATCTGTCGTCCCTTGCTACTGTCCATGAGTGGGAAGACTGTCAGAGGACTATCGTGGCCTGCAGGGCCTTAGGTAATTGGCCCTGTCCATATCTGTGACCTCTTTACCTACACTGTTGCCCAGCTCAATTTTCAAACCATAGGGCTTCCTTGTTTTTACTCTAATAAGCCAGTTTCATTCCCACCTGTGATCCTTTGCACTTTCATTTCCCTCTGTTTAGATCACCCATCCTTGGTTCCTATGGCTACATCCTTTCCATCCAGAACTTTTAACTGTCTCTTCTGCACAAATACTTCCCATGAATACCCCCATCTGATCTGTTTAGGAGCCTTCCCCAACCCACCTTGATTATCTGTTTCTGCCCCACTTTTATTTCTTGTATGATACTTTCCACAATCTCAGAATTTACTCATTTGTCTGTGTTTTTAATCTTTCTCCTCCACTGGAATAGAAATTCCACAAGAGCAGAAACACTAGCTACGTTTTAAAATGAACGAACAGGCAAATGAATCAGTTAGTGAATGAATGAATATTTAAATTTCCATCACTAATAATCCAATGTCAGTCTTTGTCTCCTACCATAAGAATATGATGGCAATTGTCTACTGAGGGTGAATATATCTAGTTCAGACTTTTTTTCTGTAAAATTTGGAAACTAGCAAAGTCAATTTTTTATTCTATTTGAGGGCAAAACATAATATGAATGTAAGAGCTCTTTGAAGAAAATCTATAGTAAAAGTTTCCAGAGGGAAATTTGAGTAATAGTTTCTAGGGTCCTAAATTTTTTATTATAGTTTTAAGGTCACCAATGCTTTTAATTTGCATAAGCACTTAATAAAGTTATTTATAAGACTGAGAAGTAAGCTAGGATAATTATAATTGCATGATCATTTGTAATGGCAAATTCACTTAAATTTCACTTAAAATTGTTTTCTCTACCTGTACATAATTTTTTCCCATGAACCCATGTATCTGTTAAAATGATTTCTTCTCAGAACCACATTCTTAATTATTCCAAAGTAATTATGAAGGTGCAAATTGAAAAATTGCTTTCCCACACATATTAATTTGGAAGGAATTGACAAAAAAAAAAAAAAGCAGAGTGCTTCTCTCCAAAGTCCTTTTCCTCTGATTTCACCTTCTCTACTGAAGTAAATGTTTTGTATTTTTTTTTTTTTTTGCTGCTCTGTGGGTTGGTAGGCCATTTGCTAGCTATGTTGTGAGGTATTATTTGCTGAGACTTACAGTCTGATACTACCAATTGATCAAATAAATTGTCATTCAACTTTGACAAGAACATCAAATTCCCTGTTCATCTTCTCTAGGTCAGGTGACCTCAAAAGCCATGGGTGTAGCACATAGTATTAATCTACATTCACTTGACATTATTTTTCTCTTGATGGTCCCACAAACCTGCTAAGTCACTTCCTATGAAATATACTTCTAAGCTAAACTCCTCTTATTTCCAAAAACAAATCTAAATTTTATGGTAAGTGAAATACATCTGTATTTGAGAGCAGTTTTTAACCTAGTTCATGCAGATTGTTTTTATGTTGTGCCTCAGAAACAAGTGAGAAAAATAGAAAGAAAAGGGAGGAGGAGGAGGTTTTAATGTTTACATAATTTTTTCTTCCTGTGGAGCCTGGGCAGGAATCCTTTCCTTCCTTCTTTATCCTCCCTTTATAACCTGCACAGAGTCGTATATATAATCTGTGAGAGTTTATAAGGATCCAGGTGAAAATGAGATCAGTAATTAAAGAGCTGGATCAATGTATCATTATTATTTAAATTCAATGTGTATATGGTCTATGAAGTTCTGGAGAGCCTACTTTCCACATGGTAGTTTTGTATACAATAGATTGGTGTTCCACGGATCATTCGAGGCTTTCTCTTCCTTCCTTCCATGGGTAAACAATTGCTGGACTAGTTCCCAAGAACCTTGTGGGATCGGGGGAGAGATGGGGAGGAGTTTCTTTGGCAGGGGCCAAGTGGAACATGCGCTTTTCCATGTGTGAATACTGTGACTCGAAAGGTCCTTTATGATTCACAGATACAGCTGCTATCAAGCCTGGTGTAGCCAGAGGTTTGGAAATCCATTTAAAAAGGAATATTGCAGACTCCTGACACACAGTTTGGAGATTTGGTTGAGTGTGGGGAATTTTCTTATTCACAAGTGATATAGAACAAGTAATTTTCATTAGCGTGTAGGACCCTGTGTTCATTGCTTTAGGGCTTGTGGATCAAAGTTAACAAGAAAAGACAAAATTTTGAGGAGTCATTTGCTGTGATACAGAAGGCATACAGATATACATACATACATGCATACATAAATTTGTAATCACAGGTTTCTTAGTATTGAAAACTGTGAATGACAGACATATCAGTTGGTCTATAAAACATCATTACTAAGTTACCTGCAGGAATATTTAGTTGTATTGAAAGACTTTTTTTTTAGGGAGTAATACTATTTTTTTTTTAATTATGAAATTACTGTACAGAAGGGTTACAATTACATGGGCAAGATAATGAGTACATTTCTTTTTTTTTTAATGAGTACATTTCTTATCAAGCATTGTAGCCTCCTCCTTTGTTTCCCCTTCCTATTCCATCCTCCCCCCACCCCACCCCCACCCAACCCTCCTCCCCCCCACCACCAAAGTTGTAAAGTTCGCTTTCAACGTAACGACTTGTATGTCTCATTGTTGCAGTGGGTCCACCTGTATCCCTATTTAAACAATTTGTTTTTTCCCTTCCCCTCCACAAATTATAACAACATCTAATACAGTGAAAGCAGGGGTTATACTGTGGGGGAGGGACATACAAAGCAACAAAGAAATAATCTTATAAATGTATAAGAAACAATTTCATGAAAGAAAAAACATTTGAATACATATCTTAGGGTTCATTTCCCTAACATCAACTTATCTGACCTTTTCTGCTTGACTCAGACATATACTAGTTATTGCAAATAAGGGAAACCATGGAACCTATGTTTCTTTGGGCCTGGCTAACTTCACTTAATATAATTTTTTCCAAGCCTTTCCATTTCCTAACAAATGGGGCAATGTCATTCTTTCTAATGGAGGCATAGAATTCCATTGTGTATATATACCACATTTTCTTGATCCATTCATCTACTGAGGGGCATCTGGGTTGGTTCCATATCTTAGCTATGGTAAATAATGCTGCAATAAACATAGTCGTGCTGGTAGCTTTAGTGTAGTCTTGTTTGTGAACATTTGGGTAAATGCCCAAAAGTGGGATTGCTGGGTCATAGGGGAGCTCTATGTGGAGTCTTTTGAGGAACCTCCATACTGCTTTCCAAAGTGGTTGAACAAGTTTTCACTCCCACCAACAATGCAGTAAGGTTCCCTTCATTCACATCCCCTCCAGAATCTGTTTTTTTTATTAGATATTTGCACCTTCTGATGTATTGTTTCTCAGTGATTGCTTTTTTTTAGGTTTTACCCATAGTTTTACTTTATAAAACCCGGGCTCTTATTGTTTGTTAATTTCTATTCTATTTCTGGTATTAGTTTTTGTCTTCTCTTTTCTAATATAATTTTAATGCTAGTTTCACTTTTCTAAGCATTTTGGACTTGAATAATACTAGCATTATTGTTTTCTATCATTCTGAACAAAAATAATTTGTTAGGTTCTTCAAAATGAGATAGGTAATTAGAACATAATTTACTTTTTCCAAGTTAGGCTTCAATTTATTATATATTTACATGTGTCCGTATTTTTATCAGTTGCTTAAAAAAGTATATGCTTTGTTTTTAATGGATCACAACTATTGTGAATGACAAAGCAAAAAATTACCATCAAACAAGATTTGTGTAGATAACTTAAACTAAAAATATGTCACAGCTATATTTTGTGCTAAATATAAAAATAATTGTATTTCCCATGTGTGAGCATCAAAAGCCCCAGTTGGAAAACCACTTGGTATAGCAAGTAGGTCACTATTGATGGTAAAACATGAGACAGGAAATGTCACAGCTAAGATTAGCGGGCTAAGTGTGTTATGTCTCGCCATGCTCACTACATTGGTTGTCCAAAGAAGTACAAGGACTCAACAGGGTATAAACTAACTTTAGCCCAATTTGAAAGTATTAGCAAAGACAGACTTTAAATCTGTCATTTGTAATTATTTCTACATAACTCACTTCTCCAGTTGAGCAAAATAATTGAGCTGCTTGGGTCTGCACATTGAAAGATCTCTGAATGCCAATTAAAAGGGTAGCCTTTACATTTTACAAGTATTCATGGGAAGCAATAATCAACTGTATACATTTACATGTATGAATTTGCCTGGCATTTCAAATTGTTAATGAGGAATAACCAACCAATTAAAAAGAAAATGTCTTAAAATCTCACTTATCTTCATATTTAAAGGTGGGGTAATATTAGTCCAGTGAGAGAAAATATGCCTTTAGAGAGTTCAAAGAGCTTGCCTTTTTTTTTTAACCAAAAAGTTAAAATAATAATAATGATACTATGGTAACAGAAATGCTAATATACTAGGGGGTAAGAAATTCAAACTGTATTTTATCTTTATAGAGATATAAATCATGTAGCTATAAGATACAAATTATCAGCAACTTATAGATAATCTAACACCTAGTGTTATAAAACCTGGGCTCAAATAAATAGTCTCTTTAGGCTTTGTGGTGCACTAGTTCTAGCTACTGAGGTTGATAAGGCAGTAAAATGGCTTGAGTCTGTGTTGGCCTGCTTGAGCAACATAGTACAACCCCGTTTACTCTCCCCAAAGTTATTTCTCTTCACAATGCATTATCACTTTTGGGGGAGAGGGACTATTTTATTTTTGTGGGGTTTTTTTACTTATTTTTCTTTGGTTTGTTTTTATTTTATAACTTGTATTTATTAAATCCAAAATAATATATTTCATTATGTCATTGAGCAATATGTATACAACATGGGGATGAGCCTCATCCCTGCTTACACCCCATTGTCAACCAATCTCTCACCATCCCCTTTTCTCATCCTAACTGGCCTCCTTTGCTTTCATGCCAGCTTAATAAAAATCTAGATCCTACATATTAGAGAAAATGTGAAAAAAGAAATACAAGACCAGCATTATGTGCAGGTGAGAATTTTCACCACAGAACATATCTGACTATGGCAAGAATATTTACAGATTGTAATTTTTTTTAGCAAAAGCTACAAAAACAATCCATACTCTCCTGCCTTTGCCCTAATGAGATATAATACCACACTTTTGGAACTCAGATCAAGATGAACACTTGCTATGAGCATAGCTATCCCCTCATGCTAGATTAAACAGATCAACACATTTCCAAAGAGCCCAAGGTTATTTGGATGAGGAGATAGATGCATACCATGATTGCAATTGGAACTGTTGGTGGAGATTCATTCACTTCCAGCAGTGTCCTTCAGAGAAGTACCCTAGCTTATGGATTCAGTGTACTCTGATTAGATAGTTGTGTTGCTTGAGGCTCAGAGGCCTTCCTTTCTGTCTTCGAAGACAATTCATGCAAATTAAAACACTCTACTTTCAACTAGAATTATTTCAGACAGGTTGTAACTTTTAAGGGGGGAGGTGAGTGGTCTGAGGACTCAACAGAAATTTGAATTAAAAAACACAACAATTTCATTTTTATACAAATATTACATCTAATTTACTGTCTTGCCCATTTAAAAAAGTATAGTTTAGTGGTATTAAATATATTTATAACAGTAGGCAACCGTCACTATCTACGTCCAGAAGTCTTTTCATCTTGCAGAACTAAAACTACTCAGTAGATAGGCATTGCCTATTTTAGACTCTTACCTCCTGGCAACAACTATTCTCCTTTCTGTCTAGTTTTAGCTACTATCTCATTATAGGTGGAATCATACAGTATTTGCTTTTGTGTGACTGATTTAATTGAGCATAATGTTCATTGTACATGTAATAACATAGGTCAGAATTTCCTTCCTTATTGAGGCAGAATAATGTTCCTCAGTGGAAAAAGTATTCTGACTGTGTTTTTACTCTATATTCCTTTTCCAACTCAAACAGAATCTAGTTACATGGTTTATCCAGGAATAGTGTATTGGGAGAGAGGTTAGAAAATTGGTCCTCACAGGCGTCCCTTCTGAATGATAATTCTGGGAATTGTTTCTGATTGATAGTAAGCAAGAGGGTTATTGATCTTTGACTGGAGAAAACATAGAAAGTATAACAATTCATGTGACAGTTGGACTTGGTTGTGCCTTTGTGTGCCTGATTCTTAGCCTTTCCAGAGAAAGCTGGTTGTAAGAATTAGTTTATTATCTAGGCTGCTGTCAAAGAATATGAACTGACAGAAGTTTGATGGAACTATTCTAGAAATGTGTAGGAATGTTCAAAATATATTTTTCATTGAAATGAAAATTTAGATTTTTGGTTCCCTTTTCTAGTTTCAAGAATGTATGAATAGCTAGTAAATATTTAAGTTGCAAGAATAGCTAGTAAATATTTAAGTTGCTATCATCCTTGTATAACCTGTTACTACATTATGAAATTGGTTACCTGTTTTTAGTTGCTGCTCTGACATTTCTTTCTGAAGTCAGTATTAATGATAATGTTAATGTAAACATCAATGTTAATGACAATGTTAATTCCCCATCCAGCTGCAACCTGAGTCAGAACCCTTACTCCTGTCCCTGTCTCTACCCTTAACTGGGATGAATGTGGACAGTCACTGAGCTCCTTCCTGGGTCTTACATTCCCTTTTTTGGAAAGACACAGAAAACTGGATCATTTCTATGTACTTTCCCTGGCATTCTCACTAAACAATTCTACTAATCTCTGAGAACTTATTTTTTAATATATATTTTTATCGTAAAGATACTATACAGAGGGGTTACAGTTACATGAGCTAGGTAATGAGTCCATTTTCTATTCTCTGAGTATCTTTTTTTTCTTTTTTTGGGGGGGGGGTCCGGTTGTGGGGCCTGAACTCTGGGCCTGGGCACTGTCCCTCAGCTCTTCACCTCAAGGCTAGCGCTCTGCCACTTGAGCCACAGCGCCACTTCTGTTTTTTTTTTTTCTTTTTCTATGTGGTGCTGAGGAATCAAACCCAGGGCCTCATGCATGCAAGGCAAGCGCTTTACCACTGAACCACCTTCCCAGCCCTCTCTGAGATCTTATTGGCTGATTTTTTTTCTTTTTGTAATTAGACAGATGTAAAGTTAGTATCTTGTTAATAATTTTTAATTATATAACAGTGTTATTAACTGTTTCCTTATTTGGGATTTTTTTTTAAACCTACAAGGCATGAAATCGCTCAAACGTGTCAGTCACAAATTCTAAATAAGAGTAACCAGGAAGTTTCATACTTTAATGCAAGAAGAAGCAAGACCTTTTTGGGGGCTGAGTGGGCTGGTTGGGGTTGGCAGGGTTTTCAGGATCTAGTTACATGGGAAGATAAAGAAGGGAAATCTAATATGCAAACATGTAACAGAAACCCAGCAAGGATTCACATCATTAATAACCTCTGTCCCTTCATGTAGGAAATATAATACCAGTGCTTATAAACCTAGTGCAAAGAAGTAGCACAAATAAAAATGTCATTTTATAAGAACCAACTTGTTATTTTCTAAAAGGACTAATGGAAAGGACAACTAACTTTAAAATTCGATACCCAACTTTATTTCTTGGTCTCTCTGGTGATGGTAATTTTATGGAGTCTCTAAAATAAGGAAAAACATGTATTTTATTTTTCTTACCATTTCTTTTTTTTGTCAATAAAACTTTTTGGAAAGAAACAGTGAATAGCATCTATATTCCTTCTAGGAATAGGAGTTTGGGGATCTCTGGAAGTTTTCTAAGAACAAGAGATAAGTTGATTTTCTCGGACAAAATTTGACCATAGGATTCAGGAACTATCCTTTGGCCCTATCTTTATTTTAAAACCTACCCTTATTTAAAAATCTACCTAATTTATTACGTTAAGAGACATTATTTATGGGTAAGCAGGTTCTGCTATTGTAGAAACAGTGCCTCCTAAATATTTATGACTGTCCTTTCTTGATATCAACTTTGGTCACTGAACCAGGTTATCTGGTCTCTTGCCTAGCATATGGCTTTGTTACCACTGCTGGCAGTAATACACACTGAATTTTTTGGCACATGTAGAAATCCATGTTCAAAAGCAAACAACCTAGGTGATAAAGACGCTAAATTTAGGATACTTTTACTTCCTACATAATAGAATTCAGTTTGTTTCTTCTTCCCACACAAAGATCTGTCCAGATGAACAGCCATCAAAATGCATGACCCGATCACATACCTCCCACTTGCAGCTGTTAAGGCTTCCAAATACAATTTGTGCATGCTGAATAATTTTGCTTTGAAACAGTCTTATTCCAACACCGAGTGTATTTACTTAGACTCCCAGAGTGGTTTCACTCTAAGTAACTACAGGAAAAGATTCAACCCAGTAACCCTCTGTGATTCTTCACACAGTGGGTTTCTGAATGGAGGGCTTCACTGGAGCTGTAAGGAAGAAAGCTTGTGTTTGGAGACTGCCTCCGATAAAGTGGTAAACAACGTGAGCTAGTACTCTTCTAACATTAATGTTTCATTTCTGAGCTGGAAATGGCAACAGGGATTATCTTGACCTCAGTTTCTAGAGTGGAGTTTTCAGGATTAACCACTGGAGGCGGAGGGGAGGGGAGGGTTGGGGGAAAAAAAACAAAACTAGAACTTTAATTCATATTTACATTCCCAATGTAAGGAAATATAAGCTTTATTAATATATAAGAATTAACATTTTCACTATCTCTCTTCTTCAGGTCCAATTATGGTATGTTACATGAAATATACTAGATCGGTGTCAGGAAGAAAGGATTTTCCTGAATATGCAGAGCTTAATAGTTGTTCTCTCATCCATTTGCAAAGTGTTGCACTGTATTTATACATGACAAGTTAATTTACAAAATATTAATTATCTTCAGTTACACTAATCAAGAAGTCGAGATCCAGGCATTGATGGCTCACACCTATAATCCCAGGTATTCAAGAGGCTGAGATCTGAGTATCGCAGTTCAAAGCCAGCCTGGGCAGGAAAGTCCATGAGACTTATCTCACATTAACCAGAAAACTGGAAGTGTTGCTGTGGCTCAAAGTGGTAGAGTGCTTGCTAGCCTTGAGAAAAAGAACTCAGAGACAGTGCCCAAGCCCTGAGTTCAAGCCCCATGCCCAACAAAAAAATAAATAAAAAGAAGTCAAGTAGCTTAAAAAAGAATTCTTCCAAAAATAAAAATAAATGAAAATTCTGACTAAAAGTATTATTCTGTGTGTGAGCAAGCACAAATGAATGAGTATGGAAGAGAGTTGGCAACATAAGTTCTCTGTTAGTCAAGTTATGTTAGTGTTAAAAATAATCAGATCTTAGGCCAGACACTGGCGGCTGGCTACTGAACAGGCTGAGATCTAAGGATCATAGTTAAAAGCCAGCTCAGGCAGGAAAGTCCATGAGACTTTTTTTTTTTATGAGACTCTTATCTCCAATTAAGCACCAAAAATAAATAAATAAATAAATAAATAAATAAATAAAAAATCCAGAAGCTCACATGGTAGAGCACTATTATTGAGCACAAAAGCTCAGGGATAGTGCCCAGACCCTGACTGGCACAAAAACAAAATCAAACCCAATCAGATCTTACAAATTGGTCTACAAAGCCCAAAACTGAGATTACTGATTGAAATACAGATTTATATCTACTATCATTAAGCATGCACATATTAGAATGAAATGAATACTTAGCCTTGAGAAATTTCCTAATGATAATATGAAAGTGTCATGATTAGAAAAACATGAGCTCCCTTTGACACAATTTTTTAAATCAACGCTTAATTTGCCTTGTTTTATGGCTGCCTTACACGTGAAGCATATGTTCTACCACTGAACTACATACACCCCTAACCATTACTAAGCAATCTTAATAAAACAATAAGCGTTTTGAATTCTCTCTTGACTTTTTTCCTTTTATGTAAACCTAAGGAGCCATGTATCTTTTGGAAACACTTGTTCTACCTCCTATTTCTTGTCCTTCCTCCTTGTTCCTGGCCTAAAACAAGATAAGGTAATAAGATGAAAAATATTATCTGAAATAAGTTTCTCTATCAGAACATACTGCTGAATGGATTAGATCAATGTTACTGAACTCTTGAAGAAACAAGTACTAGATAGTGGAGCGCAGATAGGAAGATATTAGATCAAAACTATCACTTGGTTAGTTTTTGTTTCAGTAGTGAAATGTACTAAAAGCTTCTTTTTGGTGAGCCAACGTGGGAGATTTGTTCTGTATTCATGAAAATGTTTTGCCAAGAGAAACCCTGAGTAGTGTTTCCTCTTAAGAAAGCAGTTGTTTTTAAGGAGGAGGCAACAATGCTTGATAAGAAATGTACTCATTACCTTGCTCATGTAACTGTAACTCCTCTGTACAGTATTTTCACAATAAAAAACTTACCAAAAAAAAGTTGTTTTGTAGGGAAAGATTCCAGGGTGAAATTACGAGAGATAAGTTTATTCACTGCAACATTAATAAGCATGCCAGTACATCTAAGAAGTGAGACCAGAAGTGCACCAGACATTGCAGGGTATTACAATGAGGTTAATTTTATAAAAACCAAACCTTTCATATTCTGTGTAGTAGACGCCAGAATGCCAGGTGTTGAGAACACAGTAAAAATCTTGCTGGTTCTGTTATCAAAAATACTTAAGCAATGTCAAACTTACAAATAAGTTATCTTCATTTTTCTTTTTATAAAATTTGAAGTGTCTGATATTTTGTTAACCATTTCTAGGATAATAAGCAACTTCTGTAGTATATTAACTTAAAAAAAAAAAAAACTAAACCTAATGAAACTGACCTTTCCAGATAAACATCATTCTAAGAAAATAACTGCAAAGAAATGCATATTTTAGAGATACTTATACAAATGGCATTTGTGTTTATAATATGTATGAATTTATTGCTTAAAACTATGACAACTGTTAAAATCGACCTAGTTTACCTAGACTTAGAACTAGACTTCCAAATTACCCTCACATATAATTGAACTTGGATTCTTAAACATAATGGTGCACATTCGGGAACATTCCTCTTGTTAAAAATGATTAGTTAAGCTGGGTGTCAGTGGCTTACACCTGTAACCCAAGCTACTCAGGAGGCTGAGATCTGAGGATTGCAGTTCAAAGCCAGCCGGGCAGAAAAGTCCAAGAGACTCTTATCTCCAATAAACCACTGGAAAACCAGAAGTGGCGCTGTGGCTCAAGTGGTAGCTCTGGCCTTGAGCTGAAGCGCACAGGAACAGTGCCCAAGCCCAGAGTTCAAGCCCCACAACTGCCAAAAAACAGATTGTTTAGTAAGATAAGAAGGTACACTGAAAGAAAGTATTTAGAGTATTAGTTATTTTATAGTTCCCTCATGCATTTGTAATCTTGATATTTGTTATATAATTTACCTACCCTAGCAAAGTGTACTTTTCTGGTACATGGACATGATGTGCATACTGAAATAATTTTAATTCCCTGTGCTTGATCCCCAGCACTGCAAATATATATGTATATAAATTAAAAAGCTAATAAAATTTGATGAATATTGGACATGCCCCAAGATGTGGTAGATTTTGATAGGCCTATTTTTAGTGGCAGAGCACTTGCTGAGCAAACACAAAGTCTTCAGTTCAATTCCTCAAACCATTAAAAAAAATTGTTTTTAGTGTTGAGATTCATGATTCATCTAATCATTTTGTATACTATTGCTTTAGGTCAAACATTCTTGAATTCTTGGGGACAAGGAGCAATCACAGAACCCTCTGAGATAACAAAAGATATACACCCTCCTCTCAGAAAAAAAAATGATATGTCAATTTCTCCAGGCTCAGAAAATGACAAAAGCTGATCTGCCAACCAACACTTCCTGAGTGGGTATGCTTTGGTCTGGTAACCAAGGATGCAAACAAGAAAATGGAATTCTCTGGACTCCTCTCCTCCTAAGTTTGCAAGCCTCCTGGAAACTCCAGTATTCAACAAATAATCATAAGGTGATTTGTATTTTTCACTTGACCAGTACCAGTCAACACCAACTGACTGAGGATTATTTTCTGAATTCCATGGGAAATACAGGGATGGTAAAGACACCCGGAGAGAGACTCCGGTCCCAATTACTTGATCCAACATCCAGTGTCTTTTCTAATCCACATGTTATATTATTCAGCCTTATGGCACTCCTCACTAGAATTTGTTTTGGTGGGGGTCCGATCATGGGACCTAAACTCTGGGCCTGAGCGCTGTCCCTCAGCTCTTCAGCTCAAGGCTAGCACTCTACCACTTGAGCCACAGCACCACTTCCGGCTTTTTTCTTTTTGCTTATGTGGTGCTGAGGAATTGAACCCAGGGCCTCAGGCATGCAAGGCAGGTGCTCCACCACTGAGTCACCTTCCCAGCCCCTAGAATTTTTAAGCTCTAATTCCCTCAAATGTGCTAAATGATGTACAAGTAACGGAAGGTAAGGCCAAGAGTCATACTTCTTACTATTTTTGAGCAGCCGAAAGCTTTCTCTTTTGGGCTACTGTGCATTGACATGTACTTTTTGTTCTTGCCTGTAGGATAAAGATCTGAATTCTTAGATAAATTAGCAAATGGAAAAAACAGGGAGTAATAAAGGATATGTAAAATTTCATAAACTTCATGATCTTCCCCAAAGGCCTGAATCTATATAATGAGATACTAGAACAAATGTCTACAGAGGTTGAATTTATTCCTCTTTTTTTTTTAAGATGATAGGAATAAGGTAACTTTCTTTTGTTTCTGTCTTGGTCATTAGATGGTATTCCTGAAGGTATAAAGGAGTTTTCCCTACAAACATTGGGCTCTGTGTAGAGCTAAAAATAAGCAGTGCCGAATGGGAAATGAGTAAGCTTTATTGATCAGTGTCAGGGCTATTTCTACTTTAATGTTTGCAGAAGGCCCAAGCACAGTTTTGCAACCTATGTGTATATATATAATATATATATATATATATATATATATAGAGAGAGAGAGAGAGAGAGAGAGAGAGAGAGAGCAGATCATTTTTTGCTATATATAGATGATATTTAAAAGTGGATTGTCAGGTAAATTTGAGCTTATCTGAGGAAATAGGACTAGAAGGGATCTCCTATGGAATGAATAAAAGGGGCTTAACCACAAGGGGTTTCTGTAGAACAAAGAGTCCGAAGTTGAGTGCCTTTTCCACACCCCCCCACACTGGTTACGTGCCATCTGCAGCTGGTGCTTGCCCTCACTGGCTGCCCCCCACCAGCTTCCCTCAAATACCTTTACCTAGGGTAGGAGCTAACATCAACCAGGGCACCTCCCAGTGCACTCTGTCTTTCATCTTTCTAATGCATTCCAATTCATGCATATATATGTACAAATATATTATTACATTTGTGCACACCTTACAAACTGTAATCAGCCATCCTCTGTTGATATTTAATTCTCTATTTTTTGGTAATTTTTATACTCCTTTCTCTCAACTCTTCTGCTAATAAAAGTGTTCACTCCTCCAATATACCAAGCCCTCCTTTTCCTAGTTTCTACCCAACCCCGTGCACCACCCCTCCTCTTTTATTGTAGTTTAGTTTAGCAATGTTTTGTGAAGGCTGAGCACCTGCTATTGGTTCTGAGGCTAAAGAGATAAATAAGACAGAATCACTGTCCCCTGGATGTTCAGTCTAGTGGGATGAACGGTCATTGCTCTGCTGTCTTCTTTACTCCACTTATCGATTGCTCCCTCCAGGCAGTTTCTGCCAGAACACTCCATTGTAGCAACAGCAAAGCATTGGCCTCCTGGAAGTGAATTCCATCTTAAACTCCTAGTAACATCTGCTTTATTAAAGGAACTAAGTTTTTAAAAGTGGTCAAAGAGGTTGAATTCTGTGTAAGTTAAAATGTTGAAAGGAGGGTAATGGGCTGAGACATCTCTAAACACCTACGCTGATGCTGTTTCTTCTGATGGCAGAGTTGTCCAGACTTTGGCAAATAGCTTCTTGCCTTCCGTTGAGATCATCTTAGTGCCGGAACAGCACTGGAGTGCTAACATGACTAAAATTAGTACAGAAAACAAACCAACCCTGGTTAACTGTAGTGCTTGTTTACTTCAGTTTGAGGCTAGGGAAATTACTTTTCATCTCCATGTAAATATCTTCCCTTTAGGTCTTTTATGTGTTTCTTTGCCCATCATAATACAGCAGGCATTAGGTTTGGTTTGGGTTTTTTCTTTGTTTGTTTGTTGTTTTTTGTTTTTGTTTTTTCAGTAAGAGAGCCAAGAACAGAGAAGCAGGTACATCTTTCACAGTCACAAAACTATGCCAGTTGTATATAGGCCAGGCTTAAGTGGTGGGGAAGGAACTTGGAAACTAACAAGCATTTAAATATAACCTTCATCTCTATTGCTCAGTCTTCTGATAATCACCAGACAACTGGCATTGGAGGGTGAGATAATGCAAGGTCTTTTCCCTTAAAGGCCTTACTGTGTGACTGGAATTCTTAACTGGTTTCATCACTCGTAATAGGGTTAATATCTTCCTGGTAGCTGGATAGTGTTGGCTTCCCAGATTCATTCTTCAAATCCTTTTGTACCATGTCATTCTTTACTAAGTCTGTTCAATTCATCCTTAGTCTTTTTCCATTTCTCATTCCATATCCTCTGGAATGTGTCACTATGTGTGATGTCCAATCTGTAGTGTTCTAAATGGCATATATCCAAATGATTACAGCTGTCTTCCTTTAGCCCTATATAAAGGAATTCATTCTTGCCTTTTCAAAGTGGAATGATGCTGTGAGATCACTCGTTCTAACACATCCGCTTTATCCCTCATCTTTCTGTATGATATTTCTCTCCCTGCCCAGTACTCATATTTGCTAGGACCAAATTCACTATGTCTTACTTGTGGGTTATGGACAAACTGATCACTGGATGCTGACAAAATTAGAATCAAGGTATCCAAGTAGAAGGTTACTGTAGTAATCCAGTTAAGATCTGATGATGGTTTGGATAAACTGGTAGGAGTAAGGATGAGAAGAAGTTATTTCAAAGTGGCAGAACAAAAACAAGATTTAGCAATGAGTTGGATATGTAGGATGAGAAAATCAAGATAACTCCCACGTTTTGGACCTGAGCAACTGGTGATGTGGTTATTGGTGGAAATGTGGGAGAATGGAAGATTTTGTAAGTTTATTGGCTGTGTTAAATTGTAGCACCTTATAAACAATAGTAAAGTTCTATTTAATATAGAATTTAGGTCAGAAGATTTAGACTAGGGTGTCTGAATAATAGAAGTATAATCTTTCTGACCTATTTTAAGATGGCAAGAATAGGATTCAGTTGTGAAATTTCTACCAAAATTTCTAGCGAAAAGCTTCTGTAATTCTACCAGCAGAACTTTAAAATAAAAGTAAAAAATTGAGAGTCAACAAATCATCACCTCATTTGCTCCAAGAAGGTTAAACATTTCTTTTCTTCTGTCCTGTGGATTATATAAAAGTGGATGCACTGTGCAGGGTCTTTTGCCAGCTTTCATGAGCCCGGAGGATGGATTGTTTTTGCAGCATCTATTTCTCATTGGTCCCACCTTTTAGTCTATCCAATGGATGACTTGGGACTGGTAGGAGTATCTGGGGTTATAGGGATCATCAAGAGATCTGAGATCTCCTTGGTCCTGCTGCTGTCTAAACTGAGTGACCAACTCACTTAGCTACTCTGTACCCATGGAATTCTCCAATCTGATCTGTTATATCACTTTGGCGCTAAAATTTTGTTTCAAGAAGCAGAGTATGAGAACATGTTTCTTGTTGAAACTACAGAAAAAGGGAGATTGCTAATCGTTGGGAATAGAAATAGCCTAAATAAAGTTGGTTAAATGATGTTAATTTAAGGATCTATTTCAACTCTCTTGTAAACATGTAAATTATGATCATTGATATTAAACATATATAAGGGCCCTTTGTAAACTATGAAGTTTAGAATGATCCTAAGGTATTATTCTGCTTTGGGTCAGTGTTGTAGCTTTGATGGGTAAGCTGATTTCTATCCAGTATGGTACACTAGTATTAGATTAGTGTTCTGAAGAAAATAGTGCCTTGTTTGTAATACCTTCAACACTAAAAGTCTTAGACTGAGTATTTAATTTATGTTCGTTGAGTAAATAAATTTGCCAAATAATTGATTGATGGAAAAGTTAACTATCTGGGAATAAACAGCTTGTTTTGAAATTAAGTCTGCTTTACCCTAAAGTGGCCAGGGAGATTGTCCTCTTAGAGACATTACTGCAAGATGACTGGATGGGCTGGTGAAACTGAGATAAAGCTAAGTAAGGTAAATTTAAGCCCAGACATATAAGTGCAGGGCTCAAATCCGAACATCAGGAAGATTTGTTCTCTGGAAGAACAAACATGATGTCTGAAGCTTAGCAGTGCATGGTGCTGATGCAGACTGGCCAGGGCATTGCCCTGTAAACAGACTTCATCTACTCAAGGGGTAGACATCTCAGGATGCTGTGCTGGGCTATCTGGCTCTAATGGATCCATTGAACTGATCGGGGCATAATTGCAATACAAATGGGCATTGTATAAGAAAAAGGAAGTCTACCATCTAGAAAAAGGAAGAAAATAGATACATATTTTGCATCATCTACATTAAATAAAAACCTCTTCTGCAGGTTGGCAATATTTGTGTTTTCCCCAACTGAGGCCTATAGTTCACAGACCTGCCAACATCACAGGATCAATATAAAAATTCCTGTTGTTTTGCTGACTTAAGTATACACTGAGGGATTATTTGGGAGGCAGATCTGAAAAGCAATTATGTGAAAAGTACAATGTGTTGGTTCTCCTTCCGTGGGGCTGCTGAGAAGGAACTTTCTTGGCGCCTTTCTAGGATTTGAGCATGTATACTTTCTTCCCGATGGCTGGTGGATGCTAATATTCCCCATTTTTTAGTCACAATTTTTCACTTCAGTTCATCATTTTAGAGCTTCTCTAAGTAACATCCATAGATGTTACATTTGGGAGCTTTTACTTTTGTCTATGAGTTTTTATAGCTTCCCAATTTGTTGTGGCATGACCTTGGGATTGAGAGGGAGGAAACAGTACGGGGGAAAGAGTAAGATATCCGTCCTTTTTCTCAGATTGACATTCATGGGAATAAATGTGAGTGGTCCTTCTCCTGATATGCATTGTGTGTGTGTGTGTGTGTGTGTGTGTGTGTGTGTGTGTGTGTGTGTGTGTGTGTGTGTGTGTGTGTGTGTGTGTGTGTGTGTGTGTGTGTGTGCTGATACTGGGGCCCTAACCTATCTCCCTGCCTGTATTTCCCGGTGTGAGAAAATACACTTGCGGCCTTCTCCACCTGATAGCTTCTGTGTGTGGCCTCAGCTGTGGAATGCTGGATGTTTGCATAGGGTTTGCTGGGAGCCAAGTCAAGAAACAAGCATGTTGGGGAGTGGCCAAGTGCCCATCTAGTGTAGCTTCTCTGGTTTCAAGCTCTTGATCCAAACTAGGGTACATTCTCCAAGTTGGAGAAAGCCAAGAAGTGGTTTGAAAAGGGACCAGGAGCTCTTGTGCTTTATTCTTAGCTACTAGAGCAGAATTCTGGTCTGCTGTAAGTCAGCAGTTTCTGTTTTCTGATCAGCAGATGGACCTGGAGGCTCACTGGCTGCTTGGAAGCTGCTGTTCTGTGCTTCCCCAGTCCCTTCTGGCCCTTGTGCATGGAGTTTTCTAATTTACTTTGTGACCTACACAGAATTAAAGGCAAAAATCCACCACAACCTAAGATTCCCCGTGTTGTAAGACATATTATTTCCTCTTGCTTGCAGCAGCTCTTTTTATGATCCAATCAGGAGGGGTTTTAGGGATATGGTAAAATTCTTTTTTTTTTTTTTTTTTTGCTGCTTAAAAAGGAAGGAATTACTTTCTTCAATTGTTCTTATACTGCCATTCTTAATATGGCATTCTATATCCTTGATGGTTTTCTGTAATAAAGTGTTTCACTGTTTTCATTCTAGTGATAAACCATCAGCAGATTCTTTATTATGATCATTTTCCAAAACAGTTGGCTGTGTTTCTTTGCAATATTGATATCATGGTACCAATATTTAATTCCCCAGGAGTGGTAGCAGTCAAGCCTAAGTCAGCTAGATATATCAAATGGACAAAGAATTATTGCTGACCTAACATAATTTCTCAAGAGAGAAGGAAGAGAGCAACTTGAAAATAACCTTATATAAAAAAATAACCAGTCAAGTTGGGTAAGCTGGAATTTAGAAGAATAAGCTGAATAGTTTATTCTGCTATCTGCTATTTAAAAAAACAAACAAACAGTAGTGAGTCTACAGGACAGGCTTCTCTTAGGACCCTTCTACCTTGGGATAGCAGTGATGCTGAGAAATATGAAGCATATTGATTAGGTGGAACTTCTTAATCTGTTTCTTTTCATTCTTCCACTTGTAACAAGAAGACTGTTTCTCAAGAAGATTGTTCTGATATTAAATATTATTATTTAATATTATTGCAAATATGTGTTAAAGATTTTACCTCTAAGAGGTAAAATTTGTTTGAACATGCACATTCAGGAAGGCATGGAGAAGGGATGGTGAATCCTTAGTGTTTTCTCATTAAGAAGTCTAGTTCATGAATCTTGGTACACATTGTTTCAGTCTTTGAAGTCTTTAGTGAAGAGACACCTGCATTATGACTGAGAGGAATTGCAATTCTTAGATCTGGGGATACTTTCTTCTAGCACTTATGGGATGGAAAACAGAATTGAGAAAAGGTAAACATCGGTGTATTTAGAATCATATCCACAGAGACCAGACTGATAGGAATCAAGATCTCTAGAACATTTCTCAGGATCATGTCAGCAGATTCCCAGATACTCTGATCAACTCACTGGGAAGGATACATGACTTAATTCCCAAACTCAGGGAATAAGTTATCTGCCCTGTCTTTCTATCTTTTTTCATAAAGCTTGTTGAATTGATAATACTTTTGTACAACTGCTTACAGATAATTTTAAAAATCTAGAGCTGGGGCATAGTTGTACATACCAGTAATCCTAGAACTCAGGAGGCTGAGGCTAAAAGACATTGAGTTAGAATCCAGCCAAGGCTACAGCCTTGTCTCACTTCTCACAGAAAGAAAGGAAGGAAAGAAGGAAGGAAGGAAGGAAAGAAGGAAGGAAGGAAGGAAGAAAGAAAGAAAGAAAGAAAGAAAGAAAGAAAGAAAGAAAGAAAGAAAGAAAGAAAGAAAGAAAGAAAGAGAAAGAAAAGAAAAGAAAGAAAAAAATATCAACTGACATCACCTAATGAACACCTAATCTTAGGGACTGCTTCAATTTGCCACTATTGATATTTCTTTTCTGGCTCAAGGTAGTGTTCATACACTTCAAAGCCTGTCACCAATTTGATCTTGCTCCACACTATTTAACACTGAGCCATCCAGTTTTTCAGCCTCAGAATTCCTTTCTGGCTCAGTGGCTCCCAGCATGCCAGTACCAAGGGTATCTGGAGCAAGCCAAGAGCTCAATGAAGTCAGCTTCCTGTAGGTAGCAGTGCACACCCCTTCTGAGTGAACTCTTACCACATTGTCTTCCTCTTCTTGTCAAATAAAGATTTACCATGTTTCTCTTTTGTCTTCTCATTCTGCTTCCTTTTGTGTGTTTTCTGTTTCCATAATCTAAGCCTCATCCTTAGCTCTACCAGGAAGTCTTCTCTGCCTGCCTGCCTGCCTTTTACATGCATTCAAAGCATGCATCATATTTGTTTCCTTTTTCTTTGTCTAAACTTGGTGTTGTATGCTGTTGTTAGCTGCTCAAGACTGGACAAAAACATACCCATGAACTATATATTAAATAGCTGTAAAGTATGACTTCAATCATTTGGGGCCCTTTTACAATATCATTCACTGATGGTCATGCTATATCTTGTTAGACCTAGAAAGCGCTATAAATACTCTTTCATATGTAAAGTGATTATCATCCATCATTATCTGTTCAAATATCTTTATATAAACCCAAGCAACATAGTCTTCATTGGTACACTGTTGCCAGAGCCAAAAGACTGTAGAAGGTGATCTCATCAACTTCATTGTTAAATATTTGTAAATCCATCATAGATGCAGGTGTGATTCTATCAGCAGGGAGATATGCAGAGAGATGACTGTATTACTGGTTGATAAGTACAGGAACCTCATATCAGGTGATGCAGAAGAGATTCATTCTAAACCAAAGCCAAGAAAACAACAAAGATAACATTACTCTATCAAGTGTCTCCAACTAGAAATACTCAATGAAGTGAGAAATTGTTAAGAAGGCAATACAAGGGTTTTTTTTTAGATGCCCTTTGTTGAGAGTATAGCTCTAAAACATTTGCTCATATTGTTTTGATTACCCTATGTTATTGCCAGATAACAAGAAAATGCTGTGGGATTTTTATTAAAAATAATAATAAACCATTACAGAAGGGTACAAATTGAACAGTAAAATTTCCTCTTTCATCTATCCTTATTTTACACTCCCCAGATTTAACCAATGTTAATGACTTTTAGATGTCCTCCTATATCATGTCTTCAGTACTGTGTTATTTTAAATAACTTGTCCTAGAGATTTTTTTGTTACAGTTACATAAGTCAGGTATATTTCTTTTTGAACAGTGTCATTTCTCCTTCATTTTCTTCCAGTTTTTCCCTGCCCCTCCAAGTTGTATAGTTCATTTCCAGCTTCGTATCTAGTGAGTATCAATTGCTGAATTTCTTTCTCTTACTTATTTTCTTTTTAGTGGCTCTGTTATAAACCATTATATAAACAATTGGTGTGTGTGTGTGTGTGTGTGTGTGTGTGTGTGTGTGTGTGTGTGTGTGTGTGTGTGTGTGTGTGTGTGTGTGTGTGTGTGTGTGTGTGTGTGTGTGTGTATGCTGATACTAGGGCTTGAACTCAGAACCTGGGCACTGCCCCTTAGCTTATTCAGTCAAGACTCGTGTTTCCTCACTTGAGCAACAACTCCACTTCTGGTCTTTTGCTGATTAATTAGAAATGAGTCTCAGATACTTTCCTGACTGTGCTGGCTTCAAACCACCATCCTCAGATCTCAGCCTCCTGAGTAGCTAGGATTTCAGCTGTGAGCCACTGATAGATGGCTAACAATTGATTTTGATTTAAGCGGTTCTCTCTTGCTGAACATGTAGTGACTTCTAGTTTTTTGTTAGTAATAATATAGTACATTCCCTTAAAGGGATAAAACAATGCCTATCCCCTAAGGAGATAAAAGATCCTGCTATCACCATTCCAGTGATGATGGCAAGGGTTCCCATTTCTTCAGGTCTACTACCATGTGCTCTCTCTCCCTCCCTTGCTTTTCTTTGTTTAGCTTTCCATAACCCTCTAACAGTAGCCAGGGTCCCTGCTGGAATGCCTCAGTAGACAAGATGAGTGATTCAAAATGTATAAAGCAGTAGGAAGTAGGTGTGACTCACTAGGCAACTAGCATGAAGATTCCTTGCCCACTGTCTGCTACAATTTTTACTACCAAATTGGCTTAATGATTTCTTAATTACAAAGTCAGATGCTTGGTTCTATTCTGCAGGCATGTTGACCATGCTGCAATGTTCAGAACTATTTATTTTCTCATCCCTAGGGCTTCCTTTCCCTGGTAATTTTAGGGCCATTGAGATTCATGGAGAATGGAGAGGCCTGAGATCTGAAGACAATGGGTTTGCCCTCCCCCCCCCACCCCCCACAAATTAAATATCTGTGGCTTTCTGGCTGGACCATACCAACAGATAACAAATCAAATAAATCTGAACTCAAAGTAATTAGTCTTTTACTATGGAATGTCTGAAATATCACATCTTATCCTAAAGACTCAGCTTACATCTTACCTTCCAAGGTTCTTTTAGCTAACCCTCCTTCTTGGTGCCTTCACAGATTATGTATACCTCGTTGTCATTCATCACAGTCAGCCTTCACATTGGAGATATCTGAGTAGCTCTAGTAGTTGCCAAAAGACTGAGTCTCAGTGTCGCTCATTCTGTCTGCCTATTTATTTCTAAATAGTGGATTTTCAATAAATGTTTGACTGATTTATTTACTAGGAAAAGGATAGGGGAAAATGAAGCTTAGTGTCAAGTCACAGCTATTCAACTTGAAGATGCTATATTATAATCTTGGCATCCGTTGAAAAATTAAACAAAAACCTTTAAATGTGTAGGGCTTGAGTTTTTTCTGCCAAAAATTATTCTATAGAAACAATCTATGAGAACATCACTGAATTAGGCAAGTCTTTTTTTCTCTGTGTTAGGTATAGTCAGAATAATAAAGATTAACTTGATCCATCGTGGCAAATACAAAGGGTAGGCTTAAGCTCTCTGAAATCATTTCTTGCCTACAATGTCATAAGCCTTCATGAAGAAAAGGCTTGATACTGTCCAGTGCTGTGTAGTTTGATTTACATTTTAGTGTTTTAAGTGATATCCAATGGCTCACTCTTGTAATCTTAGCCACTCAGGATGAGATCTGAGTATCAGTTTGAAGCCAGCCCATATAGGAAAGTCCATGAGACTCTTATCTCCAATTACCTACCAAAGAGCTGGATGTGGAGCTGCTGCTCAAGTGGTAAAGGGGCAGCCTTAAGTGAAAAAACTAAGGGATTGCACCGAGGCCTTGAGTTCAAACTCCAGTATTGGCATATAGATAAATAGATCTTATATGCACTGGCCTTGAGCCCCAAAGCAATTCACATTTGTGATCTGTCTCTATTACTGTGTCATTAGTAGTTACATGCTTTATAATGCTGACTGGTACCCATTCTGTGGTTGTATACTTTATCCAGTCACCAGCTAACAACATTTAGATTGCTTCCAGATTTGAGTCGCCATGAATAAAGCCACTGTAATCATTCATGTTGCATTTTTGTGTGAAAATATGTTTTTATTTCTTATATCTACATACTACACACTGAGGAATGAGATCACTGGAGAGAGGACAAATAAATGTTGAGCTCTTCCCCTCCCCCATGGTGCTGAGGATTGAATCCGGGGCTCCACTAGTTAGTTGTACCTGCAACCATTTGTTTGTTTTTTTTTTTAATTTTGTTTTGAGACATGGTATGGTCTGTCTTAAACTAATGATCCTCCTACCTGAACCTTCAAAGTTTTAAGATTAAGCCACTGTTAGGTGTAGGCCACCATTGACAGCTATGTTCAATTCTTTATTTTTTCCCCCTCTACTGGGGTTTTAACTCAAAACCTTGTATTCACTTAGATTGCTTGTTCATGGCTAGTGCTCCACCACTTGAACCATGCATGCCTCCAGCTATGTTCAACCCTTAGACAGAAAATAACTAAAGCAGCCAAAGCATTTTGCAATTTTATTATATTGATGGAAATGTTAAGGTGAAGAATTAAGGTGACATCTACTTCATTTTAGATCATTTTAATAGGATTACATGTTTTAGGTAGATTGAAAGTCTTTTAAAGGTTTCAGTAGGGTTATTCTGCTTCAGCTGCAGGTGCTTTGAGAGGGAGAGAGAGAGAGATAGAACAGGGATGTGAAGCCCATTTCAGTATCTCAGTGGGTTAAGCCTCATATACAGAACATTTTTCCCCCTGGCTGAAATTGATTAAAGTGAGTATTTGGGTGCTTGGCCAGAATGCGCTGATATACAGGGGAGATTAAAACAGCTTTTTAGATAAGCTCAGAAAATCCACAGGACCATATAGTGATTTCCCAGGCTCGTCAGGTGATCACCTGTGTTGTGGTATTGATGGAATCTGAGAGTGTTTTGTATTTGGAACCTAACAAGCATTTCTTTAGGTGGAGAGGTTTTCATATTTTATTCAGAATTTCAATTACACGATAGCTTATTTCTTTGTGGTTTCTTATCTAAGTGTTTTCAGACGCTGAGCACTGGAGACACTTTGCTTGTAAGGCTTCTTACCATGTAGGTTTTGCACGGTTGAAACAGGATGTTATAGACTTGGCTTCTACACCTGGCCTTAGAACTTTGGTCCTAATTCAAGAAGAATGTGTCTGTGTGGTTCTGCTGTTGCTGCAGTCAGCATCTTTGTACTGAAAAAGAAGAACCTTCTCCAATGCTATTTGGATTGAAAAATCTCATCTTCCTGTAGTCTGTGGTGGATCTTGGTGATCTGCTTTAGAATCCAATCTGATGGATTGGAAGAAAAAAAGAAGCTGTGACTTCTGGACTTCAATATCCCTTGGGTAACCTTCAGAGTTCTATGGTAACCATATTAGCATTCTGACCTGGAAATCCAGGGAGTTCCTCCAGGAGTTGGTATCATGCAGCGCTTACACAGGCATTAGCTTGAAGATCCTGACTAAGGGAAACTTTGTTCAGCCAAGAACATAAAACCCAGTGGAGTTTCTATATTTCACTCACAACTCCACTTTAGCAGAATAGAAAGGAAACAAGGAAAAAGCAGAAAAAAAATGATTTTCCTCAGAAGGAAGTCTATTCAGATACCTCCTATCAGTCACAGTGCTCCAAAGCACCTTCCCTGGGCTTTACTTTTGCAAGGTGTCATGGGAGGAGTCTGTGGCATCACTAAGCAGGTGCTTGTGCTGCTAGTTGATTTGACATTCTTCTTATGAATGTCACTTTGGAGTAGAAGAATAGAGTTTGTTTCCAGCTCCATATCCGACTACAGGTGAACTTTTTAGAGCTGAGCTGTCAGAATGTGAGAGCAAGCAAAGCTGGGGGGGGGGGGCGGGGAAGGGGGAACAATCACAGGTTTTGATTGTATTGAAACCCGGGGGGCACCTAGCAGTTTTGTAACTGTTCATTCCGCATTAACTAAATCCACAGGATGCCTTTTCCTTTTATCATCCAATAAATTGTTTTCCCAGACTGCTAGCATTTGTAGCCCAAGTGAATTGTTCAACTTTGTGTATTTCACGTGGTCTGAAACAGACCCAATTGGCAGGCCCCGCAGGTCAATTCAGAAAGGCAACCAGGGAATGGAAATATCTTTGAGCCCTTTCACTAGGCATATGGAGACTTCACAGAGCCAGACATTTATTTTTATCAAGCCAGGAAATACACTTGCCAAGGAAAAGTATGCAGTGATAATGGATGCAGGGAGGCGAAACATGGTGCTGAAAGAAGCTAGTGTGCTGCTGTTTCGTTCTTAATAAAGGCAGGTTGATATGACTGCAGGAGACATCAAGGATCCAAGCATAACACGATAAGACGCTGCTCATAATGATCACCGCTGTGCTTTTAAAAAGCATTGTAATTAATACATTCACGTTGCTACAATCAGTGAAAGGTTCCCTTCTGTACATGTGTTACAACTGTGGTTTGCTAGATCATGTAAGTGCTGAACACTCCATGAGCCTTACTCCTCAGCCAAAGGAGAGTATGGTGATGAATCTGTGCCCTGGCTCCACAGGTTATTGGTACTTTTCTTTTTGTCTTTTCTTTTTTATACTGGGGATCAAACCCAGGACATTGCATTTGCTAGGCAAGCACTTTGCCACTGAGCTACATCCCAGCCCAGTACATTTTTGCTTTTAAATTTCCAATGCACTGGTTTTCATACAGTGATGAGATCCATATCATTGCAAGGAGAGAGAGATCAGCTAAGTTGTTAATTTTTTTTAAATCTTTCCTTTCAGCTGAACACTGTTAATTAAATTTCTTCTTCAAAAAACTTTGCTTTGAGCCAGACACTGGTGTCACACCTGTATTCCTAGCTATTCAAAAGGCTGAGACCTAAAGATCAAAGCTTAAAGCCAATCCAGCAGGGAAGTCCATGAGACTTTTATCTCCAATTAACCACCAAAAATCTGAAGCAGAGCTGTGGTTCCAAGTGATAGAGTACTAGCCTTGAGCAAAAAAAGCTCAGGCACAGTGCCCAGGCTCAGAGTTCAAGCTCTAGGGCCAGCAAAAAATAAAAAAATAAAAATATTTTCTTTCATTCCCCAGAGCATGTTTTTGAAGACATGTTTTTTTTTCTTTTTTCCCTTTTATGTTTTGGTGATACCTATTCATGCATAATATAACAATTAAAATAACACAGAAATGATTGTAATTTAAACCCATGGTTGGAAGTGGAGCTGTGGCTCAAGTGGTAGAGCTCCAGCCTTAAATAAAAAAAGCCAGGCAAGAACAAAAGTCTCTGATTTTAAGCCCCAATATGAATACAAAAAAAAGGAAAAGGGAGAGAAAGAGAGAAAAACAGAGGAAGGCAGGAAGGAAGGAAGGAAAGAAGGAAGGAAGGAAGGAAAGAAGGAAGGAAGGAAGGAAGGACATGAGGGAAGGATGGAGGGGGGAAGGAGGGAGGGAGAGAGGGAGGGAGAGAGGGAGGGAGGGAAGGAGGGAGAGAGGGAAGGAAGGAGGGTTAGTGGGCCAAGCCATGCCACGGTACCTTTTCCAGAATAATACTTCTCTTGAGGCAAAAGATGTGGTTAAGTAGATACTTGCTTAATAGTGTAGTGGTGATAATAATGATAATGATAATAACATTAAGCTTTCACTGTTGCCTTTTTCTATTTGTTCACCAACATTACCCTTCTCCCTTCCTAAGTTGATAGTTATTATTTCAATCATTCTAATGACAATTTTTGTATCTTCAATTTATACTTTTAGTCCTTGTCAAATTATATAGTACATCTTGGCTCTGTAGTCTTGTTAGATGAAAATATTAATCATCCTTATGGAAATGAAGTTTGAATCCTCTTTAGACTTCCCACATTTTCTGAATTGTTCTGTTTCTTTGGACCCAAGTGTCATGTTTAATTACTTGGGTTTCTTTTGATGTTTGCATTTGATTTTCAAATATGAGTAATGAGATTTGGTTTTCCATCTATACTTAAGAACAAGGAGTTAGGTCTTCTTTTTCTCCATAGATGGTATGTGTTTCCCCTGCTGCTCAGTATATAGATCTGATTTCCTGTTATTGCTGCCATGAATAGAAAGTCTGAATGAAATTTTGATGCCAGAGTGAGGGGTTTGTCTCCTAGTACTTTCACTTTAGGATCAGCCAAGGTTGTGCTAGAATGTAGTCAGAAGTATATGTGGGTAAGAAGGGTTCCAGATATCAGGGATGGGGTACTCTGGCCCACCTACTTCTTCTACATAGTTTTGATTTAACTTTTGTTTTGATCTAATTTTAGACTTAGAAACAAGTTACAAAAATAACTGTTTCTGCATATTCCTCACCTAGCTTCTCTAAGGTTAATTTCTTACCCATACTGCAAGAGTGCTCTATTTTTTTTCGCAAGCACAATTGAGGGATTCTAGTTTAAACATGGACCTAAAGCTACTAAGACAGGGGACAGGGAAGGAGAGTGAAGGATGTCCACACACCCAGTAAACCTTAAGGAGACTTACCTTTCTCTCTCCTTTTCCATCCTATTTCAACATTCCAAACTCCATTACAGCTGTCCAGTGAATTCTGAGTCTTATGGATGCATGGCAAGGCAGCTTACTCCCAACAGCCCAGGTTTTGGTTTTGGTTTTGTTTCCTGCAGGTTGTAGACTATACTATATATCAGTCAGCCTTTTCAAGAGAAAATTAAAGCCAGAAAAGCAGAAAGAGAGGGACAGAGAATGATAGAGAGAGACACAGAGATATTTCTTTCTAGCTTACCAGATGTAGGCATAGTACAAGTTGTTATGTCAAAAACAAACTTTACAACTTTGGTGGGGGGGAGGATTGGGTGGGGGGGCAGGGGGGAGGAAGGGAAGAGATGGGAAGGGAAAACAAAGGAGGAGGCTACAATGCTTGATAAGAAATGTACTCATTATCTTGCCCATGTAATTGTAACCCCTCTGTACAGTATTTTCACAATAAAAAATCAATTAAAAAAAAAAGAGTTGATGTTGTAATCTTGAATCCCCAAACCATATAGCAGACCAGCCAGCTTAAACTCAATGGGATTTCTGTGTCATTTCATTATTATGTGTAGTGTGCTAAGAACACAACATGAGACCTACCTGCTTAGCAAATGTTTACATATACTTACATTGCTATTAACTATAGTTACAATATTGTACTGCGGGTACCTAGGGTATTTTCTTTCTGTTTTTTTCAGCAAGAACTTTAATACTGCCATGGGTTACTTACAATCTGCCCCAGGCACTAAAATACACCATAGAAGTTAATTCAGGAAAAACTCATACTACATCATGTCACAGAAGACAAAAGTGATTACCAAGAAATAAACTTTACAAAAGGGTACTTTCAATATTCATTTCTATTGAAACGTTTTGCCTGCTGATTAGTAACTCCCTATTTTCTTTAATATAGTCTTAAGACAAAATTCCTTCTCT